>NC_069728.1:16282922-16287922 GCF_027358585.1 Pangasianodon hypophthalmus
CTCAATCACTTAAATTTCCCACAAAATGGCTTTGGAGCCCTGATTTGATTCCGTGTCTTGATGTATTTCCTTCTAAAACATGAAATCAGAGTGTGTAGAAACATTTGACTGATTTACATAACAACCAGTAGCATTCAAGATACGCCACACTACTGAAACTAAGCAAACTTGACAGCAGCTTGGCGAACCAGCTAAATATGGAGAACAGTGATGAGTTTTAATGAGAGCTTTTTTCCAACTATTTGAGCTAACAAGCTATTGAAATGTTACTGCTGTGGATGAGCTAACAACTGCTCCTGTTGCTAACAAGCTAATAAACTGCTAATGTAGAGCAAGACCCGTGTGAAGGGTTGGATATGTATGTTTCTAGACATCAATTAATTGGACGAAAATGAAAATTATCACACACATGCATCATCATAAATTTTTTTAGCATTTTCGTCAGAATTATGAACTATAAAATTAAACCACCAGAACTTTAAATTCAAGATATATTTAGTGTCCGTAACACTAAGATACAGGTACAAAAAGCTCTGTAACACCAAATTTGATTTCAGGACACTTTAAAACCTCCATACAACAAATCACCAACCAATATAAAGCCAAAGTTACACTGAAATGTGCAAAAGTGGGATGATCGTGGCTAGAAATTGTGAATAAAATTGCTTAAATCATTGGATATTTATATTGAGGAGTATATAACTGCTTGCGAGGATACCATGAAAGAAGGCTGATTATTTACTGATCATTGCAATGACATTGTTTAATTATTTATGTAACAACAAAGTGAAAGTTAGCAAGCAAATTCTGAACTGCACTGAAAGTTACTGTGACGGCTGTGAGGAGCTTCCTTTTTAAAAGATTAGATTTAAGTGTTTAATTAAAAATGACTCCAGCCAAACAATAATTCTATGTCTCTCTTGTTAGCACTGATTAATTAGCACATGCATGTATGTAATGAACCACGGTTTAATCAGACAACTCCTGGGAAGATCTATATCTTGTTCTTGGTTCCCTGCTTTTTTTTTTTTTCCCTCAGTTGCTTTTTCTTTTGGGTGCAAGCACAGTTTCCTCAAAAAATAATAAGGTTGGCAATTTCAACATAAACAAGAAGTCTAGGTTCACTCAGCCAGAAGCTGCTTGTCAGCACACACCTCAACACAGGCAGTCAGAGGAAAGCCTCCTGAGTGGACACACACACACACACACACACACACACACACACACACACATCCAAGGACACTTCATGTAATTGCAAGTAGTTTTGAGGGCAAGAGCTGAACCCAGTGAAGTGGAAGAATGCCTTGGGCAGAAAAATGTATGTAATACAACGCAAATCGCAATCTGTACCACTGTTGCCAACTCTTTGCAGGAGAAAGTAGCTAGTGCATGCTCCAAAAGTCGCTAGAAGTTGCCAGATGATGTCATAGACTAATGGCACATTTATTTTGTCTTGATGGTCATTTGCATATCGAAATGTGTTACTCGAAGAACACTTGGAACTGAAAAGTTTGTGAAGAAAGAAGAAAAAAATTGCAAGGGTGGACAAACAATGGTGATTAGTGATTGGTCATTGGGAATAAGGGTGATCACTGATTAAAACAATGGATGCACAGACCAAACTCATGTGCTTCTCATTTTTATGGTAATGATCGCACTAAACCTTGCTCCACACAGGCACAGGCATAACTTTGGATCAGATTAACGCATTTAAGTTTGGATCAGATGTATTGTGAATATAAAGGAAGATAGTGAATGGTGTCAAGTTTAGGATGCATGTAAACAGTAAATGTAAATCAGAATCTGGAATTGGAATAAATTTTTAAGTCAAATCCTTTAGCATCTACTAAATATAAAGCACAAACAGTCTCAAAAAAGTCATAAACTGTTCCTTCACATGTCCCAGGGTGAGACCCTGAAGGGTACGTCTTTGTAGTGTGTTTTATCTTTAAGCACATTTTTGGTGTGTAATTAAACTCTTAATGTGGTCTATACTGAGAAGGAAGGGATTAGAGATGATCCAGAGGAGTAATGTTTGATGTGTCCCACCTGAGACTTTGTTCCTGATTTATGTTTTGTCCCTCTCCACTGAGCAGAGTGTATGTGGGCAGTGTGTGCGCTGATGACACAAAGCAGCAAATTTAGAAATGTTGACTGGTTTATGGACTAACAGCTGTAGGACAATGCACACCACAGTTGTACATTGCCTCAAATGTCCAACTGTTAAAAGTGGGCCATTAGCCGATGTAGTGTTTTATCCACCCTTAGGTGACATGCCATGGGGGTTTAATGAGCTTTGTGGGAAAGTAGCACTTTCTGTTTTGGCACTATGCTGTCTGTTTGATTGGCCCAACTCTCCATATAAAGTCCATCCTGGATAATCGCAAAATAAGGCTGGTTTCCTGATTGAAAGGGTTCTTTAAAGTATCATTGTATTCCAGGAGAACATCAGAGCTGTGCTTCCACAATTCTGGAGTCCTGTTGTTGGTTCTCCATGTTGATCAGTGACTGGAGAATGAAAATAAGAGGACTACTCCATTACTCCATGGCCTTTATTCTCCTGGGTTTTGGCACCAGTGTAAAATATTCAGCAGTGCTCTACCCCATGAACACAGCAGACTGAGGCTCCTGGGAACACTGGGTGTGAGGTGGGAATACACACTGCATAGAACACCACTCAATCACAGGGCATCATGCACACACAAATGCACACACTTACTTACACTTCAGCAATTTAGAGTAAGCAGTCTGCCTACTAGCATGTTTTTGGACGTTCAGAGGAAACTCACCTGGATACAGGTTGAGAAACTCCACACAGACAGTAACCTGCGAGTGTTCTACAGCAGTGTCTGAGAGGATTTTCCAAGCTGATGATGACCCAGGAGTTGAACCACCATGTCAACTCTGGCTTCAGGAGCATCCAGAAAAGAAACGGATCTCTGTAAGCTGGTATTTGCTGAACTAGCTGAGTGGGATTGGACAGAGGTGTGCAACCTATGGCATCAGATGCACTCTTTCACAAAGTAATGGTGATCATGGAATTTGCTCCATTAAAGCAAAAGAAGTTTTTTAATTACCAGACTACCAAAGTACATTTTAGTCTGCATTCTTTACCATTGGCCTTGCTGTCTTTTCCATTGTCCCGACTAGTCAGCGTCCCTACAGTGGCGACTAGCAAATTTATTAGTTGACTAGCCTACAGACTTCAGACTGAGGTCCACTCACATCGCCTCTTGAAGCTGCTCTGAACTTTGTATGGTTTTGTAGGATCATTTGACATAATTACAGACATTCTGACACCACACTTCAACAGTCAGATAAATGACACATGCACTCACAGGAACTTCGAGCTGAAGTACAGCACCATCTCTCTTTTTCACTCCTTCCAGTTCTTTCTGTGTTGCTGTCTTTCTCTATTGTGCTCCCTCTCTGTGAATCTCTTGGTCTGTCGGTTCAATGTCATTCTCCCCATATTGCTAGACAAAGATAAAACAGCGAGATTCTCAGAAAGATTGGGTACTTTGAAGCCAAACTCAGAACAACAGACTTGAGAGAAAAAACTATTCCCTATTGTGCATCACGAGACTTGAAAGAATGAGGGAAGTTCAGTAGTGTACAAGTGACCGCACATGCCACAGCTTTGTATGTTCATTATCAGAGTGTGTATCTTAATCCCAGTTGGTTTATTGCATCTATCCTTTGTACGTCTTCAACAAAGGGTAGAAAAATGCTGCTAGTAAATTATTCATGCACTTCTTACTTGGATTGTCAACAGTTTCAGCAGTTCAAATGGAACTTTTCATCCATATATTAAATGCTGCTCTAAAATGTGACTGCACAATGGTTCTCCTAACAGAAAGGATGTGATAAAGTTATAATGCAATGCAAGGTGCTGAAAGATTGTTTTTTGAATTTCTAAAATTCTTACACATGCAGGTTGTCGGCAGATGCAATCATTTCTGGCCCTGACAAGAGATTGATTTCATTTTGTGTTGGCAGTACCTTGACTCAACCTTTATTTTTAATATTGCACATATGAATGAATGATGAATAATATTCAATGACATGAATAATATTACTACCTCGTGTCACTTTAAAAGCTGGAAAGAGCCATAGCTGAGATGATGGGAGAACTTGCTCACAGGGTAACCATAGCCTGGACACTTCACACAGCTGGGCTTTATGGAATAGTTATGTGAAGGGGGAAAAAAAAAGGAACATGAACTCCTGTTAGAAGTTTGCCACATTTTAATGCTGGATTTCTCTGGTCTGATTAGGAAAAATCTGAACACCATTCCTACAGTGAAGCCTGGTGGTGGTAGCATCATACTGAACATTACCATTGACCTCTCTGAATAATCCCTTCCTTTCCCAGTTGCTGACTTTTACTAGATGGCCTCCTCTAGTCAGAATCATAATCGTGCCATATTTCCATTTTTTAATAATGGATTTATTGGCGGTCTTCAATATTGATTCTGATTGATACTTTTCCAGAACTTTGTTGTGGGTTATTTTTTAATAGCTCCTTGGTCTTCATGATCCTGTTTTTTAGGTATGTTTACTAACAAAATCTGGGCCTTCTAGGAACAGGTGTGTATTATATTGACATCAAATGCACATATGTGAACTCTATTATCTAATTATATGATTTCTGTTTGAGACTGGTTGCAGCAGAACTAATTTAGGGGTTTCACAGCAATAGGAGTGAACCCTTATGCAACATTTACGTTTTATATTTGCAAATAATTTTGTGAACAATGTTGATTTTCCACCCACCTTAATATTATGGGCTGTTTTATGCACATGTTGGTTTTGCACCATGTGTAGATGTCATGTTAATTTTTTTGGGTGTGCAAAATGGACATGCCAAATGGAGGCAGAAGATTAGGTGATCACAGCATCCATCATGGTTAAAAACATGACATACTAAATAACTTGCTATATCAATATATCTCATTATTTTAATATCTCATTATTGTTTTTTACTCAATGTTTAACAC
>NC_069728.1:16292922-16310422 GCF_027358585.1 Pangasianodon hypophthalmus
TTCATTTTCAGTTAGCACTTAATCCCACTCAGGGTCACAGAGGATTCGGTGTGTATACCAAAAACATTGAGCACAAAGCAAAAATACCTTCTGGCAAAGATTCCCATCCATTATATAGCACCAAACACACACACACACAAACAATTTAGAGCCATCAGTCCACATCCCATCATGTTTTTGGTGGACTATTATTTTTGGTGGACTGATACCCTTTTTTAGTGCAAATGTGCTTGTTGGAACATCCCCTTCCAGATTTAGTCCTCCTTTGCTTTTATAATAACCTCCACTCTTCTGGGAAGGCTTTACACTAGATTTTGGAGTGTGGCTGTGGGGATTTGTGTTCATTCAGTACCAAGCGTATTAGTGAGGCCAGGCACTGATGTTGGTGAGGAGGTCTGGGGTGCAGTCGGTGTTCCAGTTCATCCCAAAGATGTTCAGTGGGGTTGAGGTCAGGGCTCTGTGCAGGACACTCGAGTTCTTCCACAACAACCTTGGCAAACCATGTGGTCATGGAGATCGCTTTGTGCACAGGGGCATTGTCATGCGGGAACAGGTTTGGGCCTCTTAGTTCCAGTGAAGGGAAATTGTAATGCTACAGCATACACAGACATCCTATACAACTGTGTGCTTCCAACTTTGTGGCAACAGTTTGGGGAAGAACCAAATACAGGTGGGATGGCCATATAGTGTGTGCTCAAAATGGATCATGTGTAAGCATATTTGACGTTTGGTCCAAAGTTTTACCTAAAGTTAGCTTAAGCCAGAGCTTTCTATCACCCCAAGCTTCAAACATAAATAAAACTCATAGCTATCCCTAAACAATCAACTTTCATCAAATCAAGAGACATACCTTGACCTGTAGCTACGCTGCCATTCCATCAGTGATTGTTTTCCTATAACGGCACATCCCAACTTATCCCATGTTTAACAGTGACACTGATGTAAAACAGGACCAGCTAGTGTTGAAAGTCACCCACAACACACCCACTAGCTATATTTATCCTGCATTTATCCAATGACATGCAAATTGGGATTTTAGGAAATCAGGGCCTATGTAAAAATTTCAAGAACGCAAAAAATCCCAGCAAATGCATTATTAATGCAGCAGTCCTTTCAAAAACATTTTTTACCAACATGTCAGCAAAATATGGCTGGTCTTAAGAGGATTACACAACATGTCAGAAATCTACAAGGTCTCAGTCAGATATTCAGCGAGCTGTGGCTTATCTCAGGCAGCGCTGCTTCAGTAAATTATTGTTGAGAGTTCTGGGTTGGATGCATCTGGGAAAACATGTCACCTGAATGATCTGAGCCTTCTGATAGTCATTTATTTTAGAACTCTAAAGGCAAACAAGTGACTAATCCGACAGATTTAAAACCAGAAGGCTTCTAGTAGAGTACTTCTGATCAGAGATTAGAGAATAAACCCTCTTCCGTGGTGCACTCTTAAAAGTTCTCCAGGCGTTCAACGTGCACCACGCAATACACACATGAAATTATCACTTCAACATGACTTAAATAAGAACCACACCAGAATATTAATTCAGTTTGTTATACAAGTATAAAAACTTACCTCATTAAAGGCAGAGATAAAGTTCAACAATAGTCACAGAGCTTTAAAAAAAAAAAAAAGACTGGAATGTTATTGCCAGCTTGTAACAATTCACACAAGTCATATGAAAAGATACAAAGGTTATCTCTTTAAAGTTGTAGTTACTGCTTCTATCAAGACATACATATGCTAATTTTATAAATAATTTTTTTTTTTAACTTGTAGTTCTTAAAAACAGTCTGAGAAAATTGAAAGTCACATTTGTGGTTTAAACTATTGATCTCTTGCTTGTAGCTTATAGAAACAAGAAGAGTGGAAAATCATAAGCTTTCATTTTGATAGCTCTGTGATTGGAAGTAGATGAGTTTTGTGAGTAAAATTTAAAATGTGTGTAAAGATGGTGAACAGGTAGTACTGTTTACATTATTGTATGGTTTTAGTCATTTTTTTAACATTAAAAAACATTAAAACCATCATTACAATAGACAGAAATATTTGGACACCTGATCATCACAAACAGATGTGCTTGAGGAACATCCCATTCCAAAACCACAAGCATTAATTTGCTTTTTGCTGCTTTAGTGAGGTGAGGCATTGATGATGTACAAGTAAGCCTGGTGCAAAGACCATGTTCCAGTTCATCCCAAAGGTGTTCAGTGGGGTTGAGGTCAGGGCTCTGTGCAGGACACTCAAGTTCTTCCACTTTAACCTTGGCAAGCCGTGTCTTCATGGAGCTCGCTTTGTGCACAGGGGCATTGTCATGCTGGAACAGGTTTGGTCCTCTTAGTTCCAGTGAAGGGAAATTGTAATGCTACACCATACACAGACATCCTATACAACTGTGTGCTTCCAACTTTGTAGCAACAGTTTGGGGAAGGACCACATCAGTTGTCCACAGGTCAGATGTCCACATACTTGGCCATATGTTGTACATCCCATCTAGAATGGCATTTTGTGAGAAACTAAGGCTGTGTCCCAAATATCGTAGTAACAAGTACCATAGGAAATAGTGTGGTGGCCTGGGAAGACCCTTCACAAGGTACTATTTTGACATTTTCTATTATATGTAGTTCTGAACGATACAGATTTTGTTGAAATAAACAGTTTCTTTCTTGCATGTATCTCAACCAGAAGTTCTTCCTTGGATAGACTAAAGGCAATAATTTATACTCAAGTCCCAGTCATTGAACAGTTAATAACTTTAGTTTGATACAGTGAGACTTAATTAAATCTCTAACGATGCTCGTTCTCAAGTCATGACTCTGTAGTATATAATAATAAAGATTAATTATTTATAATCTCCCTATGCGGTGTCACCCATGTAAAGATTTCTTTTTCTTGTCACCTCAGGGAGTTTTGCCACCATTCCCTCTGGCTTACTCATTAGAGAGATTTTTTTTTTTTTTTAAAGGAAGGGGCAAGGTTAGAAAGTAAATAGTTTTTAAAGTTAAGGTGACAAAATATATTCCAGAAGAAAGAAAACCCACAATTTTGGCAAAATTGGATTTTTGGGCTGTTTTTGCATAATCAGCCACAGCAACATCCAGGCCTTCCCCAAGTTTTAGAAAATAAAGGATGAGGACAATGTGTCTTCAGTTCCAGAAACTGTTGACACACATGAATAAATATGCTATGTTCCTATTGTTATTGTTAATAAGTCCAAGTATAAGTTTGATGTCTTAGGTTTTTCATTCTCAACTTGCTCATTTAGTTTGTTAGTTAGATAATTAGTAGATGATAGTGTTTAAAATGTTCCTTAGTACATATATTTACATTGCTAGACATATTTTGTGTGTGTGTGTGTGTGTGTTTTTTTTCTACAGTTCTTGAATGAACAGATACAAAGATACAAAGACAGATACAAAGACAAAAAGATCAGTAAGATTTAGATCTGAGTTTGTGCTGAACAAATGATTCGACATATTTGGTGTAAAAATGTTTTAGGGTGTTACTCAAGGAAAATATGTACCAAAACAACAAAAATCAACTGTAAGGGTCAAGAGTTAAATTAGGGTTAAGGTTCTTCATTCACATGAAATCAACCAAAATCCAACCACTTGATCCTCCTTTTCTCAAATTTGTACAAATTTCTCATAAGATCCAGCTGCACTGAAGAAGACTTTATTAACACCTCTGTTTTTAATCAGCAATTGTTATTTTTTTTCCACGAACAAGGCTTCTAATCTGAAGTGGCACGCATGAAGTCGATTCTCCAAAACACTGATGCTGAATCTCCATCCATCCTAGCTCCTTCACACTTCCTCTGAAGCCAGATGTTGTTAAAAAAAAAAAAAAAAAAGGAGGTTTCTGTAATTATTTTAATGAATGGGAGCCAGAATGAGGTTGGAGAGCCTCTTGGGGACTGACTGAAAGGACTGCACACATTTTAAAACCCTTTCCATGAAATATTACAAGGCCAAGCTGAGAAAATGTTTGTAGAAGACGTGTTTAAACATCCTACTTCAAATGGGGATAATAAGGAATGGATTTTTTTTTATTGAGTCCATATGTTCTTGTAGAGTAGAAAGAAAAAGAGGTGATTATCTTCCTCCATTAGTCTTCAGACTAATGCAGTAGAGATGACTGCATACCAGAAGGAATAATAAAATTATGTTGTGTGTTCAGTCAATATTTTGTGCTGTAATGCTTTATATTAAAGTTCTCATAACTTCTATGTTTTCATTAATTAACCAAATATGTCAAATAGTGAATGCCTGAACTAATTAATGTTTACTCTAGCTCTACTCTAACTGTGTCTGTAATGATCAATATACTGTATCTAATGCCTTAATGAATTTTTTATGGTTAACTGGCAAAATTGGTCTGTGAAGCTTAATGATGGATGCTAATATTTAGTAGCTAATAGAGGCTGGTGAGCAAACCAGCCTCTAGATGAACGAACAGGCAAACTGACAGACTTACTGACTGACATATTTATTTACTGACTTACTTACTGATATATTTACTTAGTGACTTACAGATTGGCCAATTAATTTACTGTCTTACTTATTGAAGTATTTACTTACTGACACTGACTTATTTGTTTATTTACTGACTTACTGATGTATTTATTTACTGACACTGACTTACTGACATATTTACTGACTGACTGACTCATTTACTTACTGACATATTTACTTACTGATTGGCATATTCATTTACTGACTTTTTGATGTATTTATGTACTGACTTGCTTGTTTATTTACTGACTTACTGACTTATTGACATTTATTTACTGACTTACTGAGGTATTTACTTACTGACTAACTTACTGACATATTTACTAACTGGTTCACTCGCTGACTTATTTACTTACTGACTTACTTAACATATTGACTTACTTATTGACTTAGATTTACTTACTGACTCACTGAGTTATTTGTTTATTTACTGACTGGATAGAACAAAGGCAGTATGTAAGGATGGATCCGATGGATACTGCCATCGTTCTATCCATCCATTCATCCATCCATCCAGTTATCCATGCATCCATGATATCCTGAGGGGAAATCTGGGAATGATGCAAAATCCTCTTTCTTTCATGGCTTCTGTGTTAGGATGTATGAATCTATATGCATGTAGTTGATGTACAGTATGTACAGTATGCTTCTGGGCTGTCTGAAACTGGGGACATTTGCTACTTTTCATTTTTCCAATACTGTAAAAGTCAAGTGAAGGTAAATGGCTGGGTTGAGTTTTGCAGGCTATGGCACCCTCATGATGTGACTGAGATTCTCACATCTGCTTTGTGGATCATACTGAACAAACCTGCTGAGATGTGACAACATCATCACAAAGAACAGATATTCACACATCTCTCCATGATGCTTCCCTGGTGCCTGTGTCTATGTGAAGTCATTTACAGCACAGCATGTGCTTCAAATTTCAGTGCTTTATAACAGTTATAAGCCTTATTTGAAGGCTGATTATCTTATCACTCAAAAAAAAGGAGCAGAGTAAAGAGTAGACTAGTTTAAACACAGGCATTACATTGTGTGTTAACTGTTCCATCAATATTCTGTGCTTCAATATCAGCATCTTTTTTCATCTTTAATATAAAGAAAAGATCTCACTATGATTTAATAACGTGTTCCCAATAACGTAATAACTCTTACAAATGAAATAACATTCACAATTAAATTGGCCACATGTGTAAAAATTGTAATTGAATAATAACATAATTTTATTGATAATGTAAAATATAATTGAATTATTGGGAATTTGTTCCATTTCCAGCTTAATTAAAAGTAATTATTTATTAATTATTACACAACAGCGCTGTTCAAGTCTCAGTCATGATTGGTCAGAAGGTGTTGATTAATTTTTTATAACACCAGCTCTGGCCGTAGTGCCAGCTGTAAGTCACAGGTTTATATTAATGCACTCGTTTTAGTTTCTATAGTAGCTACCAATTCACAAGGACTCTCCACACACTGTAAGATAAGACTGTTAAATCATTTTCTGTGAGGAGACGTATATTTAACATTTATAGACAGAGTCTCCAGTGTCAGCGCTTTTTAATTTAAGTTTTTGTAACATGACAAGCTGCATTTTTTTTTTATTATTATCTTAGAGAGGCTGGTGAAGGAATGACTGTTTCACAGATGGTCTACAATGTTATAAGTAACTGCAAAAGGATAAAACATGTGATCATTGGCAAATTGCTGTGGTATAAGAGGAACAATACACGTCAGGATGTGCTGTTATTGAAAAATAATCAGCTTTGTGGTGGTAACAGTGACTCTGCTTTGCATCAGGTGACATTACACCATGCTGTCATTATTTATTTTTCCTGTAACTACATGCGTACAAGTCTTATTACAGTAATGACAGTTTATTATATTTACTCTCTTTGCTTGGTCTGCCATTAACCTAATCATTAAGCTACAGACTTTAAATTAAACAATAATTTCAGATACATCAAGTCATCATGAGTACATTTTGTGTTTTCCACTGCGCCTCCTGATGTACATACATCCGGGGTGGACAAAGTACAGAGAAAGTATAGATAATGTGTCAAAATCTTACCCAATTTAAAGTGGAAGTATCCAGTTACTTAAGTGAAAGTAAAAAAAAATAGTAATAGTTGTTACTATTGAAAGTACACAAGTATTAAAAGGTGAAAGTTAATGTTTCTCTGTGAAAAGTAACTTTTATTACCTATATAAAACTGTTATATTGTTTTTGTTTTAAAGCAACTACACCATTATGCCTGAAAACATCATTCAAGCACTGAAAGTTTGCAATATTTACCATTACTTACTGGCTAGCCAATTTATGCTAGCTACTGAAATCTGTGCTAGTCTAACCTGGTGTTAGCAATGAAAAAGTGCAATAGTTTATTTTATTATTATTATTATTATTATTATTATTATTATTCCTTACTTGCAAATAACCTGGAAGATATGTAAGATATGTTTAATAATAATAATAACAATAATAATAATAATAATTATAGTAATAAGTACTGGATTAAGTCGTGGCCTTATCAAAAGTATATAAAGGCACCTAGCAAACCTGTTTGGGAAAAGGATTTCTGGTCCAGAATGCTTGTTTGTGTTTGGATGCGTCTAATGTCAGACACTCTATGGGCCACTGTAGACCCTGGGGGCGGAGCTTCGTGAACAAGGGCAGGGTTAGGGTTAGCTAATCTTACATCACTCAAGATTTTAAATATAGCGAATTAATGTTAGCAAATTATCAAGTTTGTTCAAATTAGATGGAGTTCATGCCTTCTAAGGAGGCAAAGAGAACATTTATGTTATGTGAGTACATTTCTTATGTACTTACCTTCTTACTTACTTACAATTGTCCTATAACAAAAGATATTCTGGCTGTTATAGTTCAGGAACGGGTGATTCCTGTTAATTCAAACGCAGACCAAACAATTGTGCTTAACTTCTTGTTGTTCTTGCAACAGCTGATGACAGATTTCCTCATCCATCAGCTCTTGAGCATGCTTTACAGTGCTTTACAACAATTTTATATACAATATGCATAAGTTTTATTTATTTATTTTTTTCTAGCTCAGTTGCTCAGTCATTTTCAGAACGCTTCACTGTAAAGAAGTTGGTTCAGCTTGTTGAAAACAACTAAACTGACGAAGAATAAAGCAGGTTCAAGGAGATCCTTTATTTCTGCCAGCCACTTGACACCACTCTGGATGTTTCATTCTTTTCAGTCCTTCATCCTTCATCATTGTTGGTTGAGAACCTTCCCTAACTACAATCTGCAGGACAAGAGGTTGGAAGAGGTGAACACATGCTGTATTCTCATTCAGCTCAAATAAGTGCTTGTGTAAGCGTGTCCCACTGCTGAAGCATTGGACTCCTGCATTCCCGCTGATCTACACTCATCCTCCATTACCCAAACACTAGGACATTTTGACCTGCAGCTAGACAAAGGTGGCTGCTTTAGATAAAGGATAGCTACTTGAAAGAGACAAGGCTGCTAGACAAGGTAGCAGAAAGCAATATAGAATGTATTGTATTCCAGCATATCTAAATCTTTTCCTAAATGAGTTTAATTAACCGTAAGATAAGGTGTCTAAGGTATTTTGCTCACATTGCATTATATTATATATATATATATATATATATATATATATATATATATATATATATATATAT
Organism: Pangasianodon hypophthalmus; assembly: GCF_027358585.1. NCBI lineage: Eukaryota > Metazoa > Chordata > Actinopteri > Siluriformes > Pangasiidae > Pangasianodon > Pangasianodon hypophthalmus. The sequence continues at coordinate 16,301,104 of NC_069728.1, forward strand.
ATATATACATAGACATGCAATTTTAACTAATAAAATATCTAAAGAATCTTAGATATTTTATATATATAAATATAAAATGTATATTGAGTAATGAGTAAAAACATGAGTAAAACAAATAATAAAACATACCTGAAAAAATCTATTATATCTTTTTTTTGTTTTAGCAAAATATAACAATATGCTTTTAAATGTACACAATTTACACAGTTTAGGACTGTTGCACGATACAGCTCATTTTGGAGGTAAAAATTTATTTATTTATTTACTTACTTACTTACTTACTTTATAAAGACATACATTGGATTTTTTTCTATGAAGCCAAGAAACACAACTATTCTTGAGGAACCCTTTTTTGTAAGTATTTATTTATAAAAATATTTCTTTATTTAAAATGTATATAATACATGCAGCTTAACATCAATATAATAGCAGTGTTTTTGGTAATGCTTTTTTACAGTGCAGTGTGTGAATCACTGTGATGTACCAACATATGTATTTAAAAAGTATTGTATATGGTAATACAGATAAATAGGTACAGTATAATTATATAGGCACAAAAATGTCAAAAATGAATTCTGAATTCTCTGCAGTTCCTGGTCTCACAGTTTGAATACCGCTGCCAGAGGTAGAAAGTCATCTGGAACTGTCCAAATTGTCAACATTTGTTTTCCACGGGTTGGCATTTCAGCTAGTGATACAGATAATGTGGTCTAAAAGTCTACAATGTCTTCTGCTAGGGAATATAAGCATGTTTTGATCAGCCATTCTGTATCTGTTGGGAAAATTGTAAGTGGTAAAACCTCAGCTTTTAGCATGATAACTTCCACCCAAACATACTGCCAACACGATTAAGACCTACTCGCAGTGGAAGTCTGCTAGAGCACTTAAAGTATTAAATCATCCATCTCAGAAGTCCAACCTCAATATAACTGAAGTGGTGTGGGATCAGCTGCACACCGAGAAGCTGCCTGGAAGGATTAGCTATAGCATTAAATCTGATATTCCAACCTGATTTCACCCAAAATTTGTACAAATTTAAATCAGCAAAAGCCATGTGGTTGCATTCGGTTCTACTTCATACAAATAAAGTTGTAAGAAAAGGTACAAATCTTATGCTAACCCTTAAACTGTTATATATAAAACTTCATACTCTTTTATACAATTTGAGTCTTGAATCTTGTGTTTCATGTGCAAGAGTGAACCCATTTTGAAAAATGTTTGTAATTATTAATGTAATAATGTCTATTTTCATTTATTCTAATGAAATATTGTGCTATTTCAAGCAGGCAGTTCACTATGAGGAGCAATTGATTAAAATATCATTTTTATGGTCTAGGCCATTCATTTCATAATTTCAGTTTAGCATTCAGTCATTTCAGGTTAGCATCCAATCAAATTCATCAATGTAGGAAAACAAACTATTAAGTATCATGCTAACTCGTCATGCCCTGACCTTTTCATGCTACATAATGGAGTTAGCGCTATAGCTAGCCATATACTTGAGTAAGCAAAGACTAGTATAAAATGAGGTGTCTTGTTTACCTCCCTAGAAGGCATGGACTCCAGCTAATTTGAAAAAGCATGTTGAGTGATAAGTTTCAATAATTTGCTAACATTAAGTGGCTATATTTAACTAATTTAGCCTTTATTCTTTGCTAATGCTGGGTTAGATTAGCATCAATTCCAGTAGCTAACATAAATTGGCTAGACAGTAAGTCATATTCTAGCTAATGGTAAATACTGGTTATTTACAGGATATTTTATTTCTGATTAGCTAACTGTGTAGCATTATTCATGCATATGACTAGCACACTTAAAGAGATTGAATAATGTTTTCAGGCAAAATGGCGTAGTTGATTTAAAATGAAAATCATCTAACAGTTGACGTTTTATGGTGTATAATTGCAATATAGTTTAGTTTTCTCTAAAGAGAGTGTTTATTTAACATTTATGGAAGGAGTCTCCAGTGTCAGTGCTTTGTAACAGTCAGAGGTAAACTTTTTTTGTTGTTGTTTTTTTTTTGTCTTACAAGAAAAGAGAGATTGGCAAGGGAACAACTGCTAGAACGTAAGAGATAACAGAACTAAATTGTTTCATGGACGTTCTACAACAGCTAGCTATTACATTTAAGATTTGTCCACTTCTGTAGGTTTACATTATATTATGGTCCATAACAGAAAGATACATGATCGTTGTACAAAATAAACTGTCAGCTTGGTGTATTTCTGGGTCATTTTTTTCAGACATTATCTTATAACTATAACATCATATTACACTGACTCATCTGTTATTATGAGCCTCAGTGTATACATTATGCAAATTATACAAATTATACTAATCAAATGATCCTCAAAGTCAACTGCAGCTAGTGCTTGGCTACTTCTATCATCGCAGGTTGTGTGTAACAGCACAGCCACATGCGATGCTTGCTTGATTTGCATGGTGAGTCAGTTGACATTTTACATCAAGCTCTGTAAAGCTGCTTATGTGTTTTCTGGTATGTGATGGAGGTGCTGGAGATTCTGAATTAGGACTTCTACCTGATTCAAACTCCCTATTTTCCTCTGGTGTGTTGAGTATTGGGTATTTTATGTAACTTCTATATCACTGCAGGCTTACTTCAAACCCAAACATCTGGGGAAATATGTACAATGCACTATTTGAATTTATTCATTAGGAAAAAAAGATACAACAGCATTCTTACTGCTCCATTTGGCTTTAAATCTTGTTCTTGATCAAGAGATTTAAGTGAGGCAGCTTATATTATAGAACAGAGTTGTAAAGTATCTGAGTATCTGAGTTCAGCTTCAGGGAAAAGTGAGGATTAGAAACTTGTCTCCAGTTGTCTCTGCTTCAGATAGGTTGTACACAAAATTTTGCAACCAAATTTTCAGCAGCACAGGATGCAGTAATCTCTTCATCCCATTCAAGATGTCGGAATCGGGGGAAAATGTTCATATGCACGTTTTTACCGCAAACCATCGCATCGGACAGAAGACTGTTATGGTTACAAGGAATTGGGAGGAATCATTGGTCCGAAGATCGTCGTCTTTGTAGCGCCCGTTTCATCACAGCTAGTTAGTTAACTGTCATATCAATGAAGCTTAACTGTTTTAACTTCCTATTCCGCTAATATAACTAATTTAGATTGCTTTAACAAATCTACATAGCTTACCTAAAATCTACATCAAGAAACTAGCTAGCTAATACTAGATAGCTAGGTCATGTTGTTACTGAGGATTTGCTTGTAATGGACATGTTTAGCTAGCTAACTTTGCTCTTGATGCAGCACCTCAGCTTTCACTTCGGCTTCTGTGGCGTCCTCGAGGTTGTAAACGTCTTGAACGTGCCCACAGACACCAACGTTGTAAGCATCAAGAGATCTGTATGCCTTCAATTTCTCTGTAGTATAATTGCTTGGAGTTTCTATTAGATGTGTATGTGTGTCCAGCCACTGCAGGCTAGGCCACAGGGTTACACCAGTTTAGCGGAGTAGCACGCTATGTCTTTTAGTTGTAATCCATGTGTGACAAATAAAGAGTTCTCATGATAATAAGTGGATAACATTTTAGCTAATGTAATCATAATATGATTCCTAAATAAAACTCTCAATAGATTTTTCAGTCAGATTATAATGTTAATAATAGCTAGCTAACCAAGTAGCGTCAAGATGGTAAGCTTCTCGGGCATCTTTTGCAATCAGGTTGTGCGCAAATCTCTTTTTGTTTACGAACACAGTGTGTAAAATGAAATTTAAACAGGTCTGTAAGATGCGCGAATACATTTTGGTGTACAGTCTTGCCATTTTGTGTTCAATTACACCAGTCTAATTACACCATATTTGATAAATGTGCTGTTATTACGATAGCTGTAAGTGAGCAAGTATGTTAGAGCATGATTATTATATGCTTAACTGTAAACAAAAGAATCACAGTCTTTCCTAAGAGGCTACATTATTCAGATTTGGTAATCACTTCAAAAAGATGAAACAGGTTTGTTTTTTTATATATATAATGTCAGTGCCAACATCAGGATGGTCCATGTGGGAGGAAAAATGGAAATTTCTTCCACAGACAAAGCTGAAAATGAGGCTTTAAAAGTTTAAAGCAGAAGCTCTGTCGTATGTTTGACACCCACCAATAGGTATTACCTTTTTAAAGGTGTTGCTTAGTTCTATTTAAGATGTAAATGAACATCCCAGCTCTTATTAAATGTCTAATTTTAGAAGAGTTTGGCAAGCCTCTGTGCAAACACAATGGGAAATGTGATAATTAATCTGATGGGGGAAAAAGTCACGAGAGAGAAGCAGAGGGAAGACCTTGCAGAATATTTTAAAGCTTTGTGGAACATGGAGACAATACAATTATCTTCTGGAAAGCTGTCTAAAAATGCAGAACCCTATTGTTTCCCTTTCAGAGATGTTTCAAAGTAGAACCTCTTTACAGAGTAAAAAAAATCGGTAAATATCCAATACATCCTGGTGCAGATGAAATGTTTTTATCATTATGGGAGTGGTCTCTTCCAGGATGACTCCTCCCCATTCACATGGCATGAGGGCCTACTGAATGGTTTGATAGATCTTAGAAAATTATAGAAATCATATACTATGGTCTTAGCTATCAGCAGATATCAACCCAATCGAACACCACAGGGAAATTTCTGCTCCAATACAGTTTCATAGACGTGTAGAATTGATGTTGAAGCTGTTTCTGTAGCTTGTGGTGACCCAACACTTTATTAAGACATTTATCTGTTTTTTCCTTTCATTTTCAGTCACCTACTTGAAGTGCTCCCATTAATTGTCTTGAAGAAAATATATATTTTTTTTAGTTTCCATTTCCATCATTTGCATAGAGAACCTGATTGGCTCTTATATACTATGATGCAATAACACCTGTCACTCTCCAGATTTTCCAGCTGCTGTTTCCTAATAGAATGATGCAAAACCACAACAGTGGATTTAATTATTGTGAATGAATTTTAATCTTTTTAATGCTTTTTAAAGGTTACAATGATTAAACACTACATACTGGTGGATTTCCTGTCCATGAATATCTGATGATTTATAAAGAAAATAGAAATCATCAGATAATAGACCCTTCAGAAAATAAACACTTTAGATCGGAAAATAGACTATTTAAACTCTATTTGGAATAAGAAAACGAAACAGCAAATTGTGTGGTACAAATACCAAGGAATTGGGTAATTATTGTGGGGTAAAAAGAAAAAGCAATAAGATAATAACTCATAATTGGATATTTATTTGGAGTCACCGAGTGCTAGGTAGAAATATAACTCAATAAATACCTGTATAATTCCACATTTATACAGAACTGGAAATACCTTAAAATATTATTGTTGTTTTTGGATGTACCACAGTACTTTTGAAATCTCAATTTTGATGGTATTGGTTCATTTTCTGATTGTAGTGCTGGCTGTAATTTAAATCACAGGTTTCTACAGACATTTATGTAACACTTATGGAAGGAGTCTCCAGTGTCAGCTCTTTGTAATGGTCAGTAAATTTTCAACCAAAATTCTTTGATACTTTTTGTACTTTCTGGTTTCTCAGTAACATGAAGAGCTGCATTTTTTTTTTTTGTCTTTTAAAAATTGTTAAATAGCTGTGGTATAAAAGGAATAAAACACTTTGGGTGTTTTATGTGCTTATGTGCTGTTACAGGAAAATACATCACCATACCACCATCATGGAACTTTCCTATAACGGCACACCACCAAGTGTTTTTTTTTTCCTTACACATCACTGTAGAAATAATGAGTCTCTAATTATTAACTAATAAATGAGAAGCTAAAAGATGGCCATGTGGTGATTCATGACAATATGGCAAGATTCTCTGTAACAGTGTATTCCCTGTAAATAAGCCTGCTGCACTTTTCCCCAGGAGGCTGATCTCATGCTTTGTAGCTGACATTAGAAGTACTGTAACCAGTTGTTCTGTACACACAAGGGTTCATGCTGCCTTTCAGCAATAAGACAATGACTTTTCCGCCTCTGTGGACAGGTGATGTATGAGGCACTGCAGCACAAAAAGATAAATAGACTCTTGTTTTAGGCAGTGTGAGAATGGACCTGGATCTTCTTGGGTCCTCGTAAGCATAAAAGTGCTGCTGTTTTATATTTTAGACATGATCATCAGATTTTTCATTCTAGTCTCTTGATTACAAAGAGCTTTCACCATAGAAATATAAAGGCTCAGAAAAACATTCATCAGCGTTGAACACTCTGAATAATGTTTAACAAATAATGATTGTGATTGGTCAGAAGGTTCTGATTATTTTTCAGTAACATCAGTTCCAACAGAATGTGCTGGTTCTAGTACATTTTGTCTTATTAACTTTAAAAGGGAGAAAAAAGTAAGCCTGTTGAGAGAATGACAATTTATAGCTGCCATAACGTACGCGATTACAGGAATTTTCTTGTTTCGCTGATGTTCCACAACAGAAAATGTAGCTATAAACACACAAAAAATCTGACATGTCATTGTTTCATTGTAAACAATTTTATTTGTGGGAATATTGTATAAGAGGTATAAGAGGAATAAAACACTTCAGGACATGGTGTTACTTTGGGATGGTAACAGTAACTCCACTTTGTGTGGCTGCATCACACCACACCACCATGTGGTTGATTAGTTTCTTATAACAGCATACCCCCATTTATTTTTAAATTTTCCTATAACAGCATGTCCAGTAAATATAAAATATTATAGACTATATACCATATTATATTTATGGTGTTATAATTATGTAAAAACATTTACAGCACAACTATTCTGTCCTCATTCTATGCATATTCTCAGCTCAGCTCGGTGACTACACTTCCCTAGCTCAGTGACTAAACTCCACAGCTCAGTGACTACACCCCCAAATCGTTGACTAAATCCTCCAGCTCAGTGATTACACTCCCCCAGCTTGGCGACTACACTCCCCCAGCTTGGCGACTACACTCCCCCAGCTTGGTGACTACACCCCCCCAGCTTGCTGACTACACTCCCTCAGCTTGGTGACTACACTCCCCCAGCTTGCTGACTACACCCCCCAGCTTGCTGACTACACTCCCTCAGCTTGGTGACTACACTCCCCCAGCTTGCTGACTACACTCCCCCAGCTTGCTGACTACACTCCCTCAGCTTGGTGACTACACTCCCCCAGCTTGGTGACTACACTCCCCCAGCTTGCTGACTACACTCCCTCAGCTTGGTGACTACACTCCCCCAGCTTGCTGACTACACCCCCCAGCTTAGCGATTACACTCCCCCAGCTTGGTGACTACGCTCCCCCAGCTTGGTGACTACACTCCCCCAGCTTGCTGACTACACTCCCTCAGCTTGCTGACTACACTCCCCCAGCTTGGTGACTACACTCCCCCAGCTTGCTGACTACACCCCCCAGCTTAGCGATTACACTCCCCCAGCTTGGTGACTACACTCCCCCAGCTTGGTGACTACAACCCCCAGCTTGGTGACTACACTCCCCCAGCTTGGTGACTACAACCCCCAGCTTAGCGATTACACTCCCTCAGCTTGGCGACTACGCTCCCCTAGCTTGGCGACTACGCTCCCCCAGCTTGGTGACTATATTCCCCCAGCTTGGTGACTATATTCCCCCAGCTTGGTGACTACATCCCCTAGCTTGGCTGCTACCCTTCCCAGCTTGGCGACTACTTGATGCACACCCCAGCAGTGACTGTTTGTGTAGTGTGAATGGTTTAGTGACACAAAGTCTCTGATATTTTCAAGCAGTTTTTATTTTCTTGGTGATGACTCATATAGTATGATACCCTCTGCAATGGGAGAAAGGGCACAATAATATTGCTTCTACAAGAAATTATTTGTCTTGTCATACACAAATGGTCAATAGGAACAGCAAATATAAAAACAAACCTGACATTATTCCTTGCAGCATGCTGTAAAAAAAAAAAAGTCCCTTTTTTTTTGCACTGTACCTCCAGTTCTCTTTGCAGAACAGACAATCCTCGTTGCCCACATCTCCACAACCAGTATTTCCTCCACATTTTCTTGTATTTTGGTCTTTTCTTTGCTTGTTTCTATACAAAGGTACTTGCTCTGTACTTGTTTCTGTTCTTACAGAGCTCATGTTTGTTTTCAGGAGAAAATGGGATTTGGAGGTCAGGCATGTTTTGTTTGTACACTTTGTAGTGTGGTTGCCCCTACGCCCCTACATTAAAGTCATGCAATGTGAAAGGGTCAGCGATTCTGAGATGTTGAAAGTTGTGTAGTATGCACTCGGCTTCAATGGGAAATCATGACAAAACCCTTTTAAAGATTTTATATTTATTTTTACGCATAGGACTCAACACTCGAACTCTTTGATTAGTCTCTTGGCTTTCAATCAGCAGGTCTATATTTGTGATATAGAACCTTTTTGAGTGAGATGCTATGTGTAAATGGTGTTAACTACCAAAATAACACACTCTACACTTCTTTGTAGCACATTAACTGTGCCTGTGCCTGGCAAGACCATGTGTTGTGATAACAGTTGTCAAAAGGAATCAAAATAACCATTTAAAAGCAGTGTGAAAATCAGTCTTTCAGTCTGTGTTCCCTTTAATGGCAGATGTACACTTTTATCATTAAAAAAGGATAAAGGTATAAAATGTCTCTGACGTTTATTGTATGTCAGACAGAAGTATGGCATACTCACTCATCAGCTCTGATATTTGCTTTAAAGAAAAGCCAGTCATGTGTTAGCGGCTTTTGAAATATACTGCTGCCAGTAAATGGGTAGCCTTTTGACCTCATTTTTTAATAGCGAATAATAATAAGACTTATGAGCTTAAGCATGTTCTTTCACTGCCTATCACAGTTAGGTTTTAAGAATTATTGGCTGCCAGATGAGCTTAATTTGTATAGATGACTGATAAATGTTACACATAAAGAGTTTATTGTAATCTCTGCTTTGCTTGAGAATAGTCAAGTGAAAGTGAAAGTGAAATGAAAGTCAAATGAAATTGACTCCTGAGGGCTTTCAGAACCTAATATTTGTGGCTAATCATGCATAAAAATGATGTGTGTATGAATGACGTACTGTACATTTAGACAGGAAAGATTACAGTGATTTCAGTACACATGAATTTGAACTTTCAACACAACGATGTAGTAAAATAGCACAGAGTTGTTTTAACATAGTCCTCCAAGTGAGTCATACAGTAGTTAGTTAATAATGGTAGACTTCACAAGAATCAGTGAAGTGCCCAATCTTCTGGATCATGATGTCGTTTTGTCAAAATGGAATATTATTCTATGCTGAGAAATATCTCTGATTAAAAAGGAAGGAA
>NC_069728.1:16942922-16985422 GCF_027358585.1 Pangasianodon hypophthalmus
GTGAGAAGTGAGAAGCGAGGCTGGGGCTGATTTCTTTCCAGCCCAGACTGTAGATTCACACAGCCAATCAGTGACAGGTGTGTCAGGTGATCACACAGAGTGACACGCCCCCTAGGTTTCATCTGAACTAAGATTTTTCGCAACGTGGTCAGCAGTGATTGAGAAATCTCGTGTGTAGCGAATGTGACGAGGTGAATTATTTGTTTCAGGTTTCAAAGTTGTGTGATGAAATTTTGTTGATGGCGTCTGAAGCCAGTGCTATGGGGAAAAAAAATTAAACATATACAAATAGGACAAGCCGCTCCAATACAAATGACAGCAGGTACTACAAAGTACCAAACTACTTTTTTCCCAAGATGCCTTTGGAGGACAAAATGAAAAAGACAGACTAAGCACACACTTTCCCATTAAACTATTCCTAACATCTTCCTGTCATCTATATTCGACTTCTAGATGAAATACTGTGCCTACTTCAGATCTCAGACAGAGAGTCGTGATTCATGAAGAAAGATTTCCATTGGTTCTTTTAAAATTTCACATCACAGCTGTTTTATTGGAAATATTTTGAGTTTCTTTTTCCGCTGTGTGAATCAGTTTCCCATCCAAAATCATAGGGGATGCAAACTTTTGCACCAGATGTAGCCTATATGTTCTATATGATTTGTCAACGTGGTTTTATCTGTCATTTATGTAACAGTAAATCATTTCTGCCTGTGTGTGGTTTTTTTTTTAAAGGTATAAATGGGAGGCTGTGGATCAGGACAGCAAAGTGAAATACACCCTGAAGCTCTGTTCTTCGTCTCCGGAGACGGCTTGTGGCCCGAACGCCGCCATTTGCGCCCAGAATCTGGTCACCAGCCAGAACCAGTCAGTGGGTAAGTGGGATTTTATCAGGAGAGCTGAGTGAAAGATGAAGTGGCTGAAACTTGAAGAAAAAATAAGACAATATCAGACCACCAAAAAGTGGAACAGACATATAAGACACTTGTGTATTTTTTTTTTATTCAAATACCATAAGAAGGATGATTTCAAAGGAAAGAATGTGGAAAATAATCTGTATCTATATATAATCTGATGAAATTGCTGATTGAGGCTGGGTTTTCACAAGACTTTCATCTTTGACAGTTTCAGATTGCCTGTCATTGTGCCTTTAGGTCACGTTTTTTTTTTTTTGTGTTTTTTTTTTGGGAGCAGCGTTAGTCATGTGTTTATGCTCTCAGACAAGTGTTAACCACACCCCTTACAGAGATACACAACAAATTCTGTGTAATGCTTTTTTTCCATTTCTTGCAAGGACAAAGTTTAAGGTGTGGAGGCGTTTCTCCCCCCTCCCCCCCCTCCTTTTTTTTTTTTTTTTTTTTTTTTTTTTTTTGCTGTGTCTTGTTTAGTTCTTTTGAACGAACCCCTCGTGTGCTCTTTAGGCATCTCGGTGCAGTTCTTTAAGCAGGCGAGAACACAAAGATGACCCTCAGGTCCGCAAGTGACCTGCGACTCTTAGAGGTCTGCTTTCACTGAACTCTATTACAGTGAGAAAGTGAGTCGACTCTGAATTGACTCGGCTGCAGGAAGTGAATCAAAAGGTCCGTGTGTCATCTGTATATAGACATGATCTGCTAAAGTGAGCCAATGTGTTTAAGGATGGATAAAATAAAAAAAAAGAGAGACAAAAAAACAAAGACAAAATAAACTCTTGATTTGGTTGTGAACTCTGTTGTAGTGAGAAAGTGAGTCAACTCTGAATCGACTCGGCTGCAGTGTTTTGGGTTTTTTTTCACGTTTTCATCCGTGCACACGCCTCACCTGACTTTTTTTTATTATTATTATTATTATTATTATACATTTTTTTTTTTGTCTTGTTTAATTTTGTGCCATGTGAAAAAAAATAGCAAAGAAAACAAACTGAATAGCAAACAAACTAAAATGATAAATTTCACTCTGATTCAGAGTAGAGGTGGACGATAATGACAAAAATATCATTCTGCTATTCTACATGGCAGTTCTACGATACACGATATGTATCACGATATATAGGTTTCCTAACAAACTGCTAGAAAACAAACCCTGTTTTATATAGCGTCTAAACAAAAATCAATGTTTTTGCTTATAAATATGTTTTACTGAAACACAGAAATAAAATTAAAATCTGTAAAAATTAACATTTTATAGACTAAGTTTTTATATCACACCAGCTGCTTCTAGTCAGTTTGTGATATCTTTGTTAATTTTTTTAAAACTTGTGTAAAATTAAAACTTTGTCTATAAAATATTAATTTTTACAGATTTTAATTTTGTGTGTAAAAGTGTATCGTGACATTTTATTGCAATATCGACATTGTATCGTCATATCACCGAGCTGATTCAGTCTCTGTAAAACACTCACGCTGATCAGAAAGAAATTGTGAATAAACTCATCTGGGAAGAATGTCATTGATCATCAGTGAGCACTTCATCACTTCATCAATAGCCTTAAAGGGTGAAAGGTCATTAGTTTATGTAACTGAGTGATTGTTATTGTTTAGGCCTGTGTTCCATCGTCATGTCTAGTGTTTATGTGAAGGCCAGCTCGTAAAATCTGATCATAACGCGGTGTCCTTTAGAGCTTTAAAACTAAACAGCACTTTATTTATCCTCATTCAGAGTCAGCTGATCTCTGTATGAAACCCAGAACAACCTGTGGAGGCTGTGTGTGTGTGTGTGTGTGTGTGTGTGTGTGTGTGTGTGTGTGTGTGTGTGTTTCCCCTCCCAGTATATGTTTGTGAGGTTTGGTTTTGTCTCTGTTGATTTAATCACTGTACTGTTGTTAGTTTAGCAGTAAGTAGGTCACGGTTATGTTGGGGCAGGTGTTTCTCAGGAGCACTTCCTGTTCCTCGGTCTGCGCCGGGTCTGCGCCGGGTCTGCGCCGGTTCTGCGCATTAGAACAGATGAAGTACTTACTCTGGGAGAGTTTTCTGCTGGTTGCTGTAGTGGAGGCTGCTCCAGGATGAAGCTGGCGTCAGTAGAGAGAGAGTCACGTTCTCATGCCGCGTATCCCTCTGGGCTTTACGCTGTCACGTCGGCTCTCTGAGAGGGAAAGTTATAGACCTCCAGAGCATCTAGAACATCTCTCCTGACACACGTTTATTTATTAATCATGTTTCTTAATGTTCTTTGGCTTCTACTAGTGCAGTGGTTCTCACAGTCAGGCTGTAAATCATAGCCAGGAGATTCCTGGTTTATTTTAGTTTTTAATTTAGTTACAGCAGAGAAATGGAGATTTCAGCCACCTGGTAGCAAAGTTATTACTGTATCCATTTGAGTGATTAGTAATTTTTCTTTCTTTCTTTCTTTCGGTCTGTTTTTCTCTCTGCTTCTTTCTTTCCTTTTTATTTATCTATACTTGATTTATTTTTGTTATTTTTACTTCTTCCCCACTTTTCTTCCCTCCTTTCCTCCCTCCTTCGCTCTTTAATTTCTTTCTTTCTTTCTTTCTTTCTTTCTTTCTTTCTTTCTTTGTTTCTTCTGTAAAAAGCATTTCTGTGTATGTCTACTTGTGTATGTGGCATTTATTTATTTATTTATTATTCATTGAATGCGGGGACTCCCGAGTTCACCTCACCAACATATGTGATCTACAACTCCCATTTGCGTGCGTGTGTGTGTGTGTGTGTGTGTGTTGGGACTGCGTGATATAAACGAAGAACATGAACACTACATGAACATGAAGATACACTGAAGTCCTTGAACATCACTATGACAGGAGATGCGATAAATAAAGTTTCATTTCAGTGTGTGTTGTACAGATTGTGTAGAGGAACGTTTCAGCTCTAACACCAGATGTTCTGTTCTCACAGTCCAGCATCGTGTGTTTACTATGGAAACTTTATCACCATAACCATTACACTGTGATTAATCATACATCCCTAGTCTGCGTGTGTGTGTGTGTGTGTCTGCGTGTGTGTGTGCACTGTAGCTAAGAGCTGTGATAAAAGCTCTATCGATTAATCATGCACCTAATAATTAATTTATCACAGTTTGTGAAATTAGCATTGTATTGTGTTAGGAAAATGGCTGCGCGTTTCCCAGCCACGAATCTCGTCAGCATCTCACAGAAACTGAGAAAGATGAATGTGCCTTTTCTTTAGGTTTGTCTGAAATAAGCACCTTTAAAAAAAAAAAAAAAAAAAAAAAAAAACGAAGAGTGGGTCAGCTTTTATCTGCCTAAAAATGTTTCCTAGCTAGTCAGCCTTTTCCAGAAAGGAGTGCAGGCGTAGTCGCATATCTGCAGCGTCCACGGCACCCTAATGCACATCATGGTTCAGATACAAAAATATGCAGTAAGGAATAAAGAAGAATATATGTATGAATATATATGTGTGTGTGTGTATATATATACATACACACACACACACACACACATATATATATGTGTATATATATATATATATATATATATATATATATATATATATATATATATATATATATTTAAAATATACTTTATATAAATACACACATACATGCATTTCCGGTTTTGTTTAAACGTGTGTATATGACACCCTGATTTTCATGATATTTATGTAATATAATTATATTATTATTATTATTATTATCTAATAACGAATGTTATATTGATATTTGCAACATAAGTGATTTTTCTGTGAAAGTTATGTAGGCTTGCCTAAGTCATGTCATTTTTTTTACTGTATTTTTAAATGCTTTTTTTTCCCCAAAAAAATAATTTTAAAGCTTTGTAGGTTTTAAAGAAATGGCTGATCCTCACAGTTTCAGTTTCAGTATTGGAAAAGAAAACATGGTGTCATGCTCTCTCTAATAAATACTGTTCTCTTCTCCCTTCATTGTTTTATAACTGATTATTGATATATTGATTTCTTTGCTGTATATCATAGTCTTAAGGACGAATTTTTTTTTTTTTTTTTTTTTGGTCAGGTGATCTCTCCTTGCAGACGTCCTCCAACTCCATGCTCACCTTCAACAGCACTCAGACCTGCCAAGGCGAGAGCAGCAAAGTGCAAAGCAGTATCAGTTTCCAGTGCGGTAAAACAATGGTAAGTTTCAGTAACACAAGAGCTGCTCATACGGCCATTTTTTTTAACTTCCTCTCTGGTAAAATTGAGTAATCATTGCAGAAAATGGAAGAATAGTTTCATTTAAAGCGAAATCTCTGAGTGAGATGAATTATTTCCCATCCTTCAAACTTGTGGTGGGCCACAAGCCAAGCAGCTGCACTGAGGTTCCGATTTATTACACTCATAACCGTCTTTCTGCTTACTCATTTCAGTAGGCAAAAAAAAAAAGGTGGGTGTGTTCATAGTGTGAAGAAGTAAATAGAAAGCAGTAATATAGCAACATGTAGAGTACCATTTGCGTTTACTGGATATGAGATATTACACACGCTCAGGAATTAAATCAATTCCACACGCTGCGAAGTGGGGGGTGGGACAACAATCTAGCTACAAGCTAGCTAACGTTAATAATAGGAATGATGTACATTTTCCTTCTCGAAATAAGGAATCGTACAGACAGATTTAACAAGCGAACATGTCCGTATGTTGATTGATCTAAAGTAAATACTTGTGTTTATACAGGATAACTTTATTTAAAAGTGAAGAAGTGCTGCTCTGTTAACTGTTCATGCTGTGATCAGCCATTTTGATTTCACATCACATGATGAACTCTGAGTTGAGGAAACTGCTCATGAGAAGAAATTCCAGGTTTCCTTGTTTTTCCCCCCTAGGTCAGAAATTTAGTTGAATACAGCAAATGTATCCTAGAGTGTACACAATACCCATAATGCACTTTTGTACTGAATAAAGAGTATTATTTGGTGTTACAGTCATGGGATTAAGAAAGTACACCCTCCTTCAATTCTATGATTTTATTTATCAGGGCCTAAATAACAATTGTGTGGTCTTCACCAACTTCTATAAACAAAGAAATAACCTCAGGTGACAACAAAAAGGCAACAGATTTCAATATGTAGTCATTTTTTTTCCCAGAAAGTAAACCACCATTCAGAAACCAGGTGGGAAAAAATAAGTACACAATTCAGTAACATGTAGAACCACCTGTGGGAACAATAACTTGAAGTAAAGGTTTTCTGTAGGAGTTTATCAGTGTCTCACATCGTTATAAGAAATTTTGTCCCACTCTTCTGTACATTCCTTCAGTTAGTTGATGTTTGAGGGAATTTGTTTCTTCTTTAGTCATTCAGATGTCAATTTGCAGGTTTGCTTGGGATCACTGTCCTGTTCCATGACCCAATTTCAGCCCAGCTTAAGGATGCTGGGTAGATGGCTCCACATTTGTTTCAAGAATATTCTAATGTAAAGCGAAGTTCATTGTTATCTCAATGACTGCAAGTTTCCCAGGTCCTGTGTCTGTAAAACAAGCCCAAATCATCAGCCCTACACCACCATGCTTGACAGTTGGTATGAGGTGTTTGTGGGGATATGATTTGGTTTTCACCAGGGATGGTGTTGTGCGTGATGACCAAACATCTCCAGCTTGGTCTCATCAGTCCAAAGGATATTGTTTAGGATATTGATATTGGATATTAGTCTATTGATATTAGAGATAATATTTGCAATTTTGCAAACCTAATTAGCGCTCCATAATCTTTTTGCAGAGAAGGGGCTTTTTCCTAGCCGCCCTTCCATGGAAGTCATACTTGTTCTGTCTTTTTCTGATTGTGCCGTCATGAACATAAACATTTAATGTAATTACAGAGGCATGTAGGTCACATGATGTAGCTCTGGGGATTTTTTTTATATCTCGGAGCATTAACTCTAACCTCGGACTGAATTTGCTGGGAGGCTCACAATGGATTGGCAACTGTCTTGAAGGCTCTCCATTTGTAAACAATCCTTCTGACTGTAGAATGGTGAATGACAAATTGTTTGGAGATGGCCTTATAACCCTTCCCAGGTTGATGAACAGCAACAATTGCTTCTCTGGGGTCATGGCTGAAGTCCTTTCTTCTTGGCATGATGTAGACACACACCTGAGTGCTCCAGAACACCAAAGTGGTGAAAGTTCTGCTTTTGTAAAAGTAGTCACACTTAATGATGATTAATTAGTCTTGTGCATTTCTTTAGTAACACCTAGCTGCTATTTACTCTCTTAATAATTGTGGAGGTGGGAAGGGTGTACTTATTTTTTCCCACCTGGTTTCTGAATGGTGGTTTACTTTTTGGGGAAAAAATGACTACATATTGAAATCTGTTGTGTTTTTTGTTGTCACCTGAGGTTATTTGTTTGTTTATAGATGTTCGTGAAGACCACACAATTGTTTTTTACCCCTGATAAATAAAAACGTAGAACTGAAGGAGGGTGTACTTTCTTAATCACACGACTGTATTAAGTCTGCCACAATGGATTCACCAGTTTAAACAAGAAAACAATCACAACTTTACACCTCTTAGCATAAAACCTATTACTATTATTATATTATATATTTGCCTGCCAAAATGAATCTGTAACCAGCATTTAAATCGAAATAATGTAACAGCAGGAAAACTGTGAAAGTGTTTTTTAAATTTCTTTTAAACATTTTCTTTTTAAACTTTTGCATTTGGTCAAACTGGATTAACATGAGTCTTGCTTTTTGGTTTAAGATCCAGATTAAGTTGTATCTATGTTGGTGACAAAGAGCATGGCCGATTTTAGATTGGATTCGCTTCAAATCAGTTGTGTCGGTCAGTAATCTCATATCCGATCTCAAACTTTAGGGAAACTAAGCTGATTTGAGAATTACAGTCTGCTGTCATAGATCACCTGATAGTCAGTCACTTAGCAAAAAAAAAAAAAAAAAAAAAGGGAACTGCAGAAGTTGAGCTGCATGAGCATCTTCTCCTCGCCACAAATGAACCATAACCTCTTTTCAAAAAACGGCACAACTTCCCTGTGCGATCCAGTTTTAGAACGTAGGTGCAGAACAACACAAATCCCAGCATGCATTTCATTTAGTAATGTTTTTTTTCTGTCCTAAAGGGGACGCCGGAGTTTGTCACCGTGTCGCAGTGCGTTCATCACTTTGAATGGAGAACTTATGCAGCCTGCAGAAGAGACAAATTCAGACCACTTAAGGAGGTGAGTATGGTGGGGTCGGGCAGATGGAAGAGTGTGTGTGTGTGTGTGTGTGTGTGTGTGTGTGTGTGGAAACCACAAAAGAGCACATTGTCAACGAGAAGTGACCTGTGTGGCATTTCAGATTAATTGCTTCAGGGCATGCTGGAAATGGAAAAATAATCAACAACATGGCGGTGTGATGATGCCATGACGTGAAGCAGAATTATTGTTACCACCCAGACATTGTTTTCCAGTAACAGCACACGTTTTATTCTTCTTATCCCACACCAATTAGGCAACCGTCACAATTTTTACAGTTATTTATTTATTTTTTATTCGAAGGGTGTTTATCTTACTACGTAATTTTAATATATATAATTATTATTCGTTCTTATTTCTTTGTTAAAGTTATTTAGCTAAGTACGAAGGTATTTACAGGAAAATGTTCTTGTCTTTGATCCATATTCTTCTTACTTGCTTGAGTTGCATGTCATATAGCTTGAAAATGTCACCTATCGTAATATCTTTTTCATCCCTTCTTGGTAAACACTTTATTTTATTTCTGTTGTCTGAAAGGTTCCCTGCTACGTCTTTGATTCGGATGGGAAAAAACACGACCTCAACCCCCTCATCAAAGTCACAGACGGCTACCTGGTCGATGACTCGGACGATAGTGTTGACTTTTATATTAACGTGTGCAGAAATTTGGGTGAGTACATCTCACAAACCTTGTCCTGGTTCAGTTCTTTCGGCTTTATCTCTCACGCTGTTGGTATCAGTCAGCACGTGTCCACTGGCATCAGGCGCCGGTGATGGAGACAGGAGACGAGAAATAGAAATGAGCAGAGGATGCAGACTGCTAGTCATTTACTCAACTTCTGCTTATCTGCTTGACATTTCTCAACGTCTGCTTTAAATTTTTGTGACAAAATGGCCGAGGAGAGCTTTCCCAGTGGCGTGAATATAAGTAAGGTCACTGGTAGGCAGAATACTATTTTGACACATTCGTAGCAGTAATATGGCCTTTATTTAAAAAAAAACAAACAAAGAAAAACTATTCTTTAAAAAAATATTTGGTTCTTGATTATGATTATTACTGCAGGTGACTACTGCCATCTGCTGGTATGGCGAGATATTTTCTTTAACACAAGCACAGCTTGTACATGTGCATTAGCCGTCAGCTAGAACAAGCATTTATCATCATCATTAATAAGGAATGCTGAATCCTACTGAATCGGGAAGAGTCACTAATTGCCTTTTTTGTGTCTAGACCAAGCAAATAGTCCCTGTCCTAAAGGCACTGCTGCCTGTTGGACTAAACAAGGCAAATCAATCAGCATGGGGAAACCAGACAAGCCTCTGGAGCTCATCTCTAATGACAGGTACACTCTCTCTCACACACACACACACACAGCTCACTGTCATCTCAGATCTGCATGTTGGTCTGTATTTGTGTTAATGTGTTTGTGTGTGTGTGTGTGGCAGGTTGAGGCTACAGTACGAGTCTGAAAACAAGACATGTAATGGGCACAAGCCTGCAGTCACCATCACCTTCATCTGCCCCTCTTCAAGACAGCAGGTAAAATTGTACCCATGAAAACATTTACACTTTAGCAGGATTGTCTCTGGTTAGAGATGGAGATGTATCCAAGATGGAGACATCACCAGGAGAGGAGATTGGTGGTTAGATTGAGAATGGGCTCACATTATGGGAAGCCTTGCCCTTAATAAAAAATAATAATAAAAATTGTAGTCACCTTGTTGATAAAACTGTAACAAGGTGAAAAAAGCCAGGTGCATCAGTTTCTTCTTATGACACAGGCACAGATTTAGGATACAGCTGTCTTTTTAACCTTATATCCTTATTTATAAATAGATTTGTCCACCATATATTTTCCTGATATGGAAATAAACCTGTCAGATTTCAGAAAGTTCTGTTCCTGAAGTGTACTTTTATGCTGATGTAGGGACGAGGGATCGAACCAAACTCGACTCAGGCTTCAAGGGAAATTGCGAGAGTTTGTTAAAAGCAGTATTAAAGTGGGTGTTTGTTTATCTTGCATCTGAATTCACAGTCTTCTCTCAGGAAGTCTTGCTCCATGTCCTTTACCGTGCTGGTAAAGCCATAACCAGAAGAAAACAGGCCCATCGGTTTCTCACAATGACTCGGAGGTTTAGGATGCATGTGTCTTGGAGACAGCACAAATTTATATACTTTAGGTTTATCTCCGTGCCAAAACCAGTAAGCCAAACCTCATGACTCTTAACGTGTCAACTACAGGTGGGCGATATGTAAGGAATACCACATGACACACTGTTCGGTCATATGTAGATAATCCATGCCGGGGTGGTATGAAACGGCCCGGCGCGAAACTGCCACCCTGAAGTGGATTATTTTCATACAACAGCTCGGTCTGCAGTGTGTTATTTCACTTATACCACAGTGATTTGTCAACAATTACAATGTTTATTTAATTAATTTGAACGACACGTTGCAAAATGTAATGGTTTATAGTTAGATTTAATGTTGTGGAACTTCAGCGAGACAAGTTACTTCCTGTTATGGCTTATGTTATTAGCAACAATAATCAGTTATTTCCTCACCAGCATTTCCTTTTCTCTCTTTCTCAAAAAAAAAGCAGCATGTCTTGTTATTGAAAAACCCAGAAGGCGGAAACTCCTCTGAAGACTTTCCCGTCCTGGGAAACTTTACAAAGCACGGTGTCTGTTAGCAGGCGCTGAAACTCGAGACCATAAATGTCTTCTAACAAAAAAACGTAACCGCATTAACGATTATACACTTTACTTTGATAAACAGCAACATGTTTTTAGTCTTATATTGTTATCTGCCATGCACGTGCCTTTTATTGTTATCTGCCATGCACGTGTAACTTTTTATAACATTTTAAATGTTATATTTATTTTCTTCTCCCCCTTTTCGTGATTTATTTTCACAGACATTAGAGTTTGTTAAAAGCAGTGTTGATCTCAACCAGAGGTCCCTGGTCCTCTGTGCAAATTAGAGTCAGCCAAATGTTGCCAAGTTCAAACTTCCTCACAAGCAGCTAGTTTAATGTAAATCTCGATCTACAATTAGATCATATATTGAGCAACATTCCCAGTGAAGGAAGTCTGAACCCACTGTGGTTGCTTTCATTAGTGAGCAACCTGCTGAAAAGAACACAATAATGTAACAGTGTTTGGTTTCACATCTGGATGCATAATTATATGTAAATAATATTGTATAAGAATAGGTAAATGTAAATCACTTTCCAGCAGCTCGGAAGTTTATTCTGGGTGTGTGGAGCGCTTGTATCTGAAGGTCATGCTTCCCAGAATAAAGTCAGAATAAACCCAAGCTGCGTCGAGCACAAACAGCTGCATTGTTTGGGTGCAACAGGAGCTGACCTTCTGATCCAGCACAGAGCACTTCGGATAAATAGCTTGATAAATAAGGCTGTCACTTTTTTCTCTTTAAACCAAAATGTTGAGTCTGTATTTAGAACCAATTCTAAGTCTAAAAGCTGAATAATAACCAGCAGGAGGTGCAGGTTCAATGCATAAATCTTTCTCTAACTTATTTTTTTTAGGAGCAGTTTTTTTTTTTCTCGCCACTGTCTCCTCCATTGCTTGTCCATTGCATCTAGATTTCAGTAAAGCTGCTTTGTGAAAATGTCTGTTGTTAAAAATGCTAAAAATGCATTGAATTGAGCTCCATTTCTTCTCAGGGAAGTGACCCCAAGCTGACCGCTGAGGGGAACTGTCGCTACGAGGTGGAGTGGGTGACGGAGTACGCCTGTCACAGAGACTACCTGGAGAGTCACGACTGCAAACTGACCAGCCAACAGCATGACATCTCTATCGACCTCACACACCTCACACACGGCTGTAAGTCATGACACAGGACAAGGGGCCCAATCTATATCACCACTGGAGCAAGGAGGAAAGATGCGGTTACCACAGCTCTTAGAGAATGTGTAGAAAATGAGATTACGAAGGGGATCAGTGGGAACCCTGATAATAATAAAGAGTAGTTTATGTAGCAACTTTTACACGTAATTAATAAATGTAAATCAGTATATTGTATAACCATTTTTATGCACTTTATGTATCTTTTTATTTATTTATTTATTTATTGATTGATCTTCTGGTTAATCGTCCTAATGCGTCCTGTAGCTGGAGACACTCCCTACGCTGCTGAGGCTAAGATCGGGAAGGACACCTACATGTTCTATCTTAATGTGTGTGGGGAAACCAGAGCCGGCGAGTGTGCTGATGAGAAGGGTTTCGTGTCGTCTTGCCAGGTGAAGGTGGGAGAAAGTATCAACAAAATCGCTGGGAGGTTCCAGAATCAAACACTCCGGTGGGCAAAATCTGACTTTCTCATCTGCAGTACTTTATATAATAAATACAGTGCAATGCTCTGTTTTTAAAAATAATATAATATATCCATACAGATCCATGGTATGGTTTAAGTGCGAGCGACACAAGGCCATTTTTTTATTCTTTTTGGGATCATAATAAAATTTAAATTTGCACTATATTACTCAAATAGACTTTGTATGACTTAAAATAGACTGTAATTACACTTAGCATTGACCACAAACTGAACTTTCCAAACTAATTATGATCATAAGTTTGACTTCCAAAGTGTCTACAACAGCATAAGATATACTGAAAAACAGAACCGCACAGTAAACCGCAGTAAAAGGTCAGAATTTTCGTAATGAATGAAGCTGTGAGAAACGGGGTTTAAGGATGTCTCTGCTCATACCCAGGTACTCTGATGGAGATCTGACTCTCATCTATCCAGGAGGAAATGGCTGCAGCTCCGGCTTCCGGCGAATGACCATCATTAACTTTGAGTGCAACACAACAGCAGGTCAGTGACAGTCAGTCACTTGGTCACTGAGTCAGTCACTAGCTCACTCAGTCATTCAGTCAGTCACTCAGTCATTCAGTCAGTCAGTCACTTCGTCACTGAGTCGGTCAGTCGCTCAGTCAGTCACTTGGTCACTGAGTCAGTCACTAGCTCACTCAGTCATTCAGTCAGTCAGTCAGTCACTTGGTCACTGAGTCGGTCAGTCGCTCAGTCAGTCATTTAGTCAGTCACTCAGTCAGTCATTCATTCAGTCAGTCAGTCACTTGGTCACTGAGTGGGTCAGTCGCTCAGTCAGTCGGTCAGTCACTCTGTCTTTCAGTCAGTCAGCCACTTGGTCACTGACTTGGTCAGTTGCTCAGTCAGTCAGTCACTTGGTCACTGAGTCGGTCAGTCAGTCACTTGGTCACTGAGTCAGTCAGTCAGTCACTTGGTCACTGAGTCGGTCAGTCTCTTATTCAGTCAGTCGGTCTGTCATTCATTTCGTCATTCACTCAGTTGTTCACTCATTCAGCCAGTCAGTCAGTCGGTCAGTCACTCAGCCAATCACTCTGTCGGTCACTCAGTCACGCACTCAGTCATTTGCAAAGTCTGTCGCTCGCTCAGTCACTCGCTCAGTCTTTTACTCAGTCATGTCATTATTCAGTTAGTCAGTCGCACAGTCATTCGCTCATTCATTCAGTCAGGCACTCCATCATTTGGTCGTTGCCCAGTCATTCACTCAGACACTAGTTCAGTCAGTCAGTCAGTCACTGAACTGGTCAGTCACTCCATTATTCAGTCATTTACTTATTCAGTCAGTAACTCACTGACTTAGTCATTTAGTCACTCAGTTAGTCGCTCAGACAGTTACTCCTTCAAATTGCCTTTGTTTCCTTATTCTGTCATCAAGTCTTGTGCTTCTGTGTCTGAGGAGCTTCTGCTCTGACTAATTAAGACGAGAGCTATTTAAACACAACCTGTTATTAAACCTGAATTTTTTTTTATTCATATTACTTCATGTCTGGGCCATACTGTGCTTTATTTATCTGTATCACTCTCTTAAAGACTAAACTCTTGTTTTTCCATAATCTTTCTTCAAAGTGCAATTCCTATCACTAAAAATTTTCACAATTTCATGAAACAATGCATGTGTAGGGCAAAAATATCATCAGCCAATAATTTCACAATCCCCGGTCTTGTCATTTTTCACAATATAGTCAAAATCTTTCCTACTATTACTGAATTTGAATGGTTTTATTTTTACAGGGAACGGCAACCCCGTGTTCACAGGAGAGGTCGACTGCACGTATTACTTTAACTGGCAGACATCATACGCATGTGTAAAAGAAACCAAAGACCTGATGTGCAGAGTCACTGATGGCAAAATGCATTATGACCTGTCCCGTCTCACTCGCTACGCAGGTGAGCACTAGTTTTATCTATAATGCTACAATGAGCTTGTATAGTTTCTAACTTTCAGATATTGAAGGAGACAAATAATAATAAGGAATAATACATGTCAGGGTGTGAAGTTCTAGGAAAATAATCAACGACAAGGTGGTGCAATGCACCTTGTGAAGCGGAGTTAATGTAAACACACCAAAGTTGATTATTTACCAATAACAGCACTTCCTGAAGTGTTTTATTCCTTTTATATTCCTTACAGTGGCAGAAACTGTGAAAGTTTGGTTTGTGGTCAGGGCTAAGTGTATTTTTAGTTAGTTAGATTATTTTCTTTTAGTAATTTACTAACACATCTTAGGAAAATCTGAATATCTCTAACAGATTTGTCTCAAATTGACTGTTATTGTGTCTTTATACTGTTCATAATAGACTTAACAGCTATGTGCTAGCTAGCTAAATAATTAATTTCGGTCTTTAGCTAGCATAAGCTCATATGCTGATCCACATTACCATCTGTCTCTTGTTATAAACATCTCCTTGAGGAAAACTTCACCATATAAACAATTAAGACATGTTTTCAATCCATTTATGTGGAATGTCTGCTGTACATCACTAAGTTGTTACTAATAACGTACTAGAACGAGAGCATTAATATAAACCTATGATTTGCCGCTGCACAACTGGAATAACTTAATAATGCACTCCAGTGGGGTGTGATGCGGCACGACGTGAAGCGTCTCTGTCCTGGGAAACTTCGCAAAGCACTGTGACTGTTACAAAACGCTAACCACCAAGACTCCTTCCATAAATGTTAAGCAAGCGTGTCATAACAAAACACCACCACATTAACAATTATGCGTTTTACTTTGTTAAACATCAACATGTTTTTTATTCTGTTCATTCTTAATCTCAGATGACATGGAGCGTCCGCTGTGCAAGTCACTAGATGAGCTGTTACCATAGAAACAATAACACATAAGAATGAGCGCATTAATATTAACCTATCGGTCATGTTACAGCCAGAACTACTGTCTGAGCCGTGCAAAATAAAGCACACCTTCCGACCAATCAGATTCCAGAATTCAACCACTCTGTGGTATAATGAAATGTAATCAACACCTTCTGACCAATCAGAGTCAAGAATTCCGCATCAGCTATGATATAATTTTATACACGTTATTTTTGCCTTGTTATAAGTAAGTCGAAGATATTCATATCTTCATGGTGCATGATACGTATCATGATATTTAGTGTAGTTGTCAACATAAGAGTGGAGTCATATTACGAAAGACATTCGTGGTGTTATTGTATTGCAATATCTAAGATGTGTAGTCATATTATCCAGCGCTATTACAACATCAGGGATCAAGTTCTTTAGTCATTCCTTAGCTACATGACGCTTCCAGCATACGAAGGGAACTTGTGCGGTTAATGTGATCTCATCAGTGCTGCAGTTAGCCAACAGTGGCGTTTGCTGCATGGTACGAAACACAAATGGCTACCTAGTTGTTGTTTTTTTTATTATTATTATTCTTTAAAAATAAAACATCTTTGCGTCTCGCGTCTGTTGTTTGCCTTTCAGCATCCGATGCACAACAAAACTGGGTGGCGGTGGATGCTAACGTTCCAGAGACGGGCAAAAAACTGTACTACGTTAACGTGTGTAATAAAATCATCAAGGAGAATGCGACTGCCTCGTGTCCTGAAGATGCAGCTGTATGTGCTGTGGGTGAGTGTTACATTACATAACGTTTCCAACAGGTTTTAATGCTACTGTAGTTATAATTCTAATGGCCAGTGTGTAGAACTCTATTCAATTCACACGTCCTGGCAAGAGGAAAAAATAGCAATTTCTGTAAGCACAGTGAGTGAGTTTGTACTTTTTGCTGTTGGTCTGTCTATATGTAATTTAGTTAGTTTGTCCAGATATTATAATCCATATATAGGTAAAGCTTATGGTTACAGTTTGTACTTTTGAAGTATTTTTATGTATCATACAAATGTAAATAATTAAAAAAAAAAAAAAAATTTTAAAATGTCAATAATTTTATATATATTTATATATATATTTCCATACATACACTTTATTTATTTGGTGTTGTGCATTCTTGGTGTGTCTCTCTTATATTTTTTATATTTATATATTTTTTTATATCTTTATATCTGCTGCTGTAACAATGCAAATTTCCCTATTGGGGACGAATAAAGGATTATCTTATCTTATCTTATATTATCTTATTAAAGGTTTTTCAATACTTCATATGTTATATCCATAAACAACAGTCTAGTAATACCACTCCATGACATTTTTTTTTTTATTATTTCAATTGTAGTTTAGATGTAGTTTAAATTGCAAAACTATAGAAAAACTATTGATCTGTGTGAATGAGTTTTGTATTTATTAATTTTATTTGTTTATTTCATATTTTTTTCTTTTTTTCCTTTATATGTATAGGCATATATTTTATTTATTATTTCTTATTAATTTTATTTCCCCATTTTATTTATTTAGATTTTTTAATACTCTAGAAATTATATCCATAAACAACTTTTTTTAATATAGGTTAAACTGTATGAAGACATAGGATGCAAAAAAAAGAATTTATCTGTATGAAGAATTAATTTATTTATTGTTTTTGTTTGCATCCTACTGTCACTACTCCTGTGTCCTTTGTTCTTGTTTACTCCTTATAATTGTTTTTGCTGCACTTTTTTATTTCCCTTGTAAACGCGTTACTATCTTAGTGACACTTCTTGTGTGTACAATTCTTGTTTTAAAAAAAGAAGATGTAGTGAACTGGCTCTATTGTGAATGTTTTACTAATTAGTTGTTATTTCATCAGGAAAAGGAAAGTTCAGAAGCCTGGGCAAATTCCTCTCCTCACCGCAGAAAGACCTGATGGGGAAAGACTTGAGGCTCATATACTCAGACGGAGATGAGTGCAGGAAAAACACAAAGATTAAAAGTATCATTACTCTGAAGTGTAAGCCGGGTGACATGGACAGCGCCCCCATCATGCGGAGCGTGTCCGGGGACGGCTGCGTTTATGAGTTCGAGTGGCAGACTGCTGCCGCCTGTGTGCTCACCAGAACAAAGGGGGACGACTGTAAAGTGGAAAACTCCACTGCAGGTAGAGAAACATCTTATAGCCTGCTGCGTACGACGTCTTATAGCTCTTAAATACTTACAGGTTCATTTCATTTCACTGGAACATAAGCATATTTAAAGTTAAAAATGTTTCTAGAGCAATAACAATCCTGTAATTTCAAAAATACCTTAGAAAAAAACTGTCACTTGGAATATTACCATGTAATTCATCTGGTTGATTTCTTTATGGTTTCTGGTTACATTTTTCTGGTCCTGAAATTAGCTCCGCCCCAACCTGAGCAGAACTGGCTCAGTTTTCCCGTTTTTCCTTAAAACACAACTAGCAATGTGTAGTTTTAACAAAAAGGATGGAGTAGGTTGAGAGTTAGAAGAAGACTCAGCAATGTTTTTATTTCAAATGGCTCTACAAATGACAAACTGCTCCTTTAAAATAAAAATAATCTCTGCAGCAGATGTTCAATAAACATGTTCCTCTGTTTCTAGGAATTTCTTTTGACCTGACCCCGCTGCGGAAGGCTGATGGAGGTTACTACAACGTATCCAATGACAAATATGACTACTTTATTAATGTGTGTGGGAGTGTTAAGGCTGCAAACTGCCCTGAGAAATCAGGAGCCTGTCAGGTTGACAAGAGGCAAGTCCACGCTTCACTTCACTCAAACAGAAAACTTGTTTTTCTTGGAAGATTTCTGGACTCTTTTTCTTGTCTGAGGTTCCCTGTTCTCGTTTGACAGTACTAAAACTAATTCCTGGAACCTGGGCGAGTTTAGCTCCAGTCTGTCGTATTACGATGGCATGGTCGAGCTGGACTACAAAAACGGCTCTCGGTACAACAACAAGCAACACACACAGCGCTCCACACACATCTCCTTCCTGTGTGACCGAGAGGCCGGGCTGGGTAAACCTGAGTTTCAGGTATGAAACAGCACACACACACACACGCACACACACAGAGGGAGGGAGTGAGAGAGAGAGAGAGAGAGGGATGGGGGTGGATGTGCTAGTGGTAGTGAGTTGTATGGTTTCACACAGCAGCTGAATTTATGCTTTTATTTTGAATTTATTACGTGGGCAGGGATGCACTAGTGAAAAAATGACATTTACACAATTTTCTACTTACAGTCCTATCAGTCGACATGTTTGCACTTGAACTCCAAGACTAATGTTTTTAAAAACTAGGAATGTACAAAAGTAATATTTTCAATATTAAAAGCATGGATATTTTAAATAGAATTAGAAAAACAATAAATACTTCTACTACTACTACTACTACTGTTGCTACTTCTGCTCCTACTGTTACTCCTACTACTGTTACTACTTCTACTTCTACTGCTACTGTTACTTCTCCTATTGTTACTACTGCTACTTATTCTACTATTACTTCTACTACTACTGCTACTTCTACTCCTACTATTATTACTACTTTTACTGCTACTGTTTCTTCTTCTATTGTTACTACTGCTACTTATTCTACTATTACTTCTACTACTGCTGCTACTTCTACTACTCTTACTGTTACTCCTGCTACTGTTACTACTGCTACTTATTCTACTATTACTTCTACTACTACTGCTACTTCTACTCCTACTATTATTACTACTTTTACTGCTACTGTTTCTTCTTCTATTGTTACTACTGCTACTTATTCTACTATTACTTCTACTACTGCTGCTACTTCTACTACTCTTACTGTTACTCCTGCTACTGTTACTCCTACTACTGTTACTAGTGCTAATTATTCTATTATTACTTCTACTACTGCTGCTACTTCTACTACTCTTACTGTTACTCCTGCTACTGTTACTCCTACTACTGTTACTAGTGCTAATTATTCTATTATTACTTCTACTACTGCTGCTACTTCTACTACTCTTACTGTTACTCCTGCTACTGTTACTAGTGCTAATTATTCTATTATTACTCCTACTACTGTTGCTACTTCTACTGCTACTGTTACTTCTCCTATTGTTACTACTGCTACTTATTCTACTATTACTTCTACTACTGCTACTTCTACTCCTACTACTATTACTACTTCTACTGCTACTGTTTCTTCTCCTATTGTTACTACTGCTACTTATTCTGCTATTACTTCTACTACTGCTGCTACTTCTACTACTCTTACTGTTACTCCTGCTAATGGTACTAGTGCTACTTATTCTGCTATTGCTTCTACTACTACTGCTTTTACTACTACTTTTACTCTTACTGCTTCTCCTCCTACTGCTACTACTACTCCTGCTACTTATTCTACTATTATTTTTACTACTTCTACTACTCTTACTACTACTATTACCCCTGCTTCTGTTACTCCTCCTCCTACTGCTACTTCTACCACTATTACTACTACTGCTTTAACTACTAATAATGCATTTGTTTTATTGCAACAACAACACTAATAATAATAATAATAATAATAATAATAATAATAATACTGTGATGGTGATTATGAACAATGGTGTTTATTATATACTAGTAAAAAATTGTTGTTGTTGTTGTTGTTGTTGTTATTATTATTATTATTATTATTATTATTATTATTATTATTATTATAAACATAGAAGTACTCATTGTTTCTTTAAAAATGAAGGAATGTTTGTTGTCATGTTGTTTCACCCAGGCTGAGGATGAATATACCTACAACTTCAGGTGGTACACCTCATACGCCTGTCCGGAGAGGCCATGGGAGTGTGTGGTTACTGACCCTGTTACTTTACAGCAGTTTGACTTGTCCAGGTGAGCGATGTTCTTCCTCAATATTGTTTCTGTGATTTATGAGAACTTTTAAGAAAAGTTAACTAAACTTCTGTACGTTATACTGATCCGCTCTGTTAGCTGTCTATCCTGAGTTTCTTCTCTTGTATTTGTAGTGAATGGTTGTTTTTTTTCTCTCTCTCCATCCCACAGTTTGTCGAGGTCGAGCGGATCCGCTAACTGGGAGGCCATGGACACCAAATCCATGAGGATGTACTACATCAACGTGTGCCGGCCGCTCAGACCCGTGCCAGGCTGCGACCGACTCGCCTCAGTGTGCCAGATAAAATATGAGAGTGCTCAGGTAAACGTTTCTATTTTCCTTTTTTTTTAAAAAAAAATTAGTAGCGTGTCATCAATAAAGCTAGATGGTCATATGATGATGTTTTTGCATGTACAATTATTGTTTTGTGGGATTTTTATTTTTATTTTTCGTACTGATGATGGTCTAACTGTAACGTTTAATATATTTGTAACTCCATGTTGTGTTAAATCTGGTATTTTGCAAAGCTTTTAGATTTCATTCTGTCTTGGAGTGTGAGTTTGTTTATTTATTGATTGATTGATTGATTGATTGCAGGGTTTTTGATATTACTTTGAATTTACACACAGTTGGTCAAACTTAACAAGGCATGGCCAATTTTTCAAAGCTACCATGTGTATTAATTTCAGGAAGCTGTGTGCATTCAAAGCATATTTAAACAAGATAGTTAGTATTTAAGTGCATTTGAGTATTAGGTTGAGGTTATAATTTTATAATGGCGAAATGAGCATTAGCAGTTGAGCTACATTCTGCTTATCACGTAAACCAAGGAGGATGAAGTCCTTTCTTACCAAAAAAAAACAAAAACAAAAAAAATTTATCTCTCAATTCTAATATGAATACTAATGTTTTGGATTTGTTTTTATTTTTTTAACATCTTTTCCCCCCTTAAATTTCTTACATGCTCCAAGTAAAAATACACAGATCTTCAGCTCATATACCTGGAGGAATAATTTTTAAAGCTTGTTTATTTATTTATTTATTTATTTATTTATTTATTTATTTAGGCCAAATCCTGAATAGTTTTATATTCACTATTTATGCTCATTTCACAGGGTGTAACAGTATTGTAGAACATATTTAGTGCATTATATACCCTCTGAACTGCCATTTGAGATTGATCCATCGTTCTTTTAATTAGAAATATTGCCAATCATTAAAAAAAATAAATATTATATATAATAATAAATTTAAGTATGCTAAGAAATATGGATATGCAAATGCATTCTCTGTTTACATCAAAAGGACATGAGTCATTTAACCAAGAAATTTAGTAAAAGTGTTTACTAATGGTATAAAAAATAGCGACTAGAAGTAGACCATGGGATCCCTGTGGATTTTTTGGCATTTGAGTTTGTAAATATTATAAATTTGAATCGTTTTTAAACAGTGAAATATGTTCTGACAAGCTCTGATATATACAAGCTCATTTCATGTAGTTTACATGCTACACAGATTATACAAGGGCCAATTGACAATCTTCTTGAAACTATAATCTGTCACGTGTGGGAATTTTACAGGAGATACCGTCTGAAAAAGTGACCATCAGTAACCTGGGCGTGGCTACAAAAGGCCCTGTTTTCCTAGAGGACAATCAGCTGATGCTGGAGTACACAAACGGCTCGGTGTGCGAGATGGACGGGAAGATGAGCACCTACACCACCCGCATTCACTTCGTCTGCTCCAAAGGACTTGTGGTGAGGAACGCATCAACTCTGAATCACCTTTAAAATGTCTTGTGTGTATATTAGAATGCATCAACTTTGTGATTTTATCTCTCATTATCTCTATGGCAAGCAGTCATCCGGTCCAAGGTTCATATCAAATCAGGACTGCACAGTGAACTTCATGTGGGACACCGAGGCAGCCTGCGCCATTTCAACTGCCGTAGACACCAATCAGGTGCGTCTCAGCACCACACACTCTCTGCGTTCTTCAGCTGAGAAGTTACATTAGGCCATACAAACCTGCCAACATTTACACATTTTGTATAGGAGCTTCACAGAAGAGTACGCTCGAAAATACGCCGAAACAGCAGTCTTATTTTCCCGCTGTTAAAAATGACAGATCGACTTATGAATCTGGAATGATTGACAGTTGCTTAGGTGTTTTATACTCTCTGATATGAACTGACACCGCTGGAAGCTCCGCCTCCTTCTCCCTATCTCATATTAGTAATTTTTTTTTTTCGGGTGCGCTTGTCTTTTGACTCTATTTTCCCACTTTAAAGATGCACTGATGCAGCTTTCTTTCACGGTAAATGGAGGGTGTTTTGAGTTCAGCAATATGAAACAAAATCTAGCAGTGTATATTTGACTTAGTGACAAATAGTATATCAGGTAACAGTATATTATAGTATATTAACAGTACATCAGGTAACTATGTATTCAGACAAAAATGGTCGCTTTTTTTGGCCAAAAGAGGAAAAAAGTCTGAAAATTTTCGCAGAAAAACACTTTGCAAATAATTTTAATGATACTGATAATTAGAAAGTGATTAAAAAGTTGTTTCGTCTTCTGCACTGTTAAATGTACGTGCGTTCAAACAGTGCTGCAAAGCTCATGGTGGTAGAAACTGGACTGTGTGTGTATATATACAGCGTTTTACTGTAACCACCAGGGAAAGCCATGATTCATCTGATTTATTAAAACTTTTCAAATCATTAAAATATAGACATGCACGGTTTCTTATTAATTGTTGAATATAGCATATTTTTCCTAAAACAGGAAGAAAGAACGCTAACCGTTCTTGTGCTAACATCCTCACTGAAACAAACAAGCGGCAGCTTTTTCACCCAAGTGCGTGCTGGTTACCGAAAAACCCCGTATATACACTTAGTCTAGTTTCTAACTTAAGTGATTTGTGAAAGGACTATCTTGAAAATGTTGTTACTATAGAAACAACATATCGAAACATATTAGAACGAGTTCATTAACTTACTGATTTTCACCTGCACTACTGTCAGAGCTGCTGATATGGAAAACACTTTCTGACCAATCAGAATCAAGAAATCTACAGCGCTGTGCTTGTGAAATAAGGATGTAACATTGTCTTGATGTGCAGTCAGATAAATAAATTTTATCTGGTTTAATAGGTTTTAATCATTTGCTTTGTGTTTGTATTTCATTTTTTGTGTGTTAGACTTGTTCTTTGAAGCATCCCAACACCGACTTTGAGTTCAACCTGCTCCCTCTGGCCTCCGAAAACGCATACAGGACAACTGCGAATGGAAAAGAGTTCATCGTAAGTACACATTTATTAACTGATTCCCCCTAAAAAGCGAGGCATACTTTTTGAGAGGTTTTTTTAACCTCTTAATGGAGTGGTATTTTCCATGTGTCTTGGGCAGGTGAACATCTGCTCGGCTGCTCGGCAGTGCGGAACGGACAAGACAGACGTAGCAGGCTGTGTGGTGGAGGACGGCAAGCCTCATAGTTTCGTAGGAGTGGAGAGATCTCTGCAGTTGTCCACTGATGGTCTGCTTACTCTCACCTACAGAGGAGAGATGGATAAACTGCTGGGTGGGTTCATCCTTCGTATCTTGCACTACAAAACTGTATAATGATTAGTGAATTGACTGTGGCTTTGCACATGGATACCATAACCTTATATTCACACTACAGAGCGACAAAAAAATATATATATATTAGCAAGACTTGCTTTGCTAATCTGCCAACAAATAAATACGAAGCTGAGCATGTGACATGTGAATCCAAATTTAAAGAAAGCTGATGTATGTAAGTCATATAATGGGCTGTAGGCTGTACATTTTGATTATCGTTTCTCATCTGAACTGACAGGCCACGCCCACAAGTGACAGACTGCAAGTGCTTGCTAGTGTGATTGTTCATATGTGTGCTTGCTTTTTTTTTTTTTCTTCTTCCAATTTTTGTACTTTGGATGAGTGGTTTTAATTCCCCCCCCACTAAACCGTCTCTCTCACACTGCAGGCACCAGAGCCACGTTCAGCATTAATTTTGTGTGTGATCAGAGTGCCACTAACGGCTCCCTGAAGCTCATTCGTGAAGAGATGAGCACGTCCACACACGTGCAGCATGACGCTCTTTTCGAGTTCTCTACAGCTCTGGCTTGCGAGCCTGCACCGGTAGATTGCCGTGTCACTGGTAAGCTAACATTTCTAATGGGATGTAGGGATTTTTTTTTTTTTGATTAAAATTTTTAATTTTTTTAGTAAAAAAATCATTATTCAATGTCATTAGTATAGTGGGCAGCAAAGGTTTGCACCTTTTAGGACCAAAAAATGTCCATACCTACAAGACAAGTTAAGTTAAACAGTTGTTTCTTCATGATCATGACTAATAGAAAGGGTAAAGTTGTTTATGTTAGAATATTAATAGTGAAAAAAAATCTAAATTTAGAGGTTTGCACTTATTATTCTGAACGTTATATAAATATTCTCTAATAACATGTATTCCCACACTTTGCTTTTAAAAATTGTTTCTGGGTTTTTAAAAAAATTTCGATTGTTGTCTTGTTTCAGAATAATGCCATGTTTTATTTCTGACTTCTCTAAATCATTTTTATTTATGTATAAACTATATTATAGAATGTGCATTCTTTTAAATTAAAATTCAAAGAGCTTTTTACTATGATTGGTAGATAGATAGATAGATAGATAGATAGATAGATAGATAGATCATATTAATAGATGAACATAGTAATAGTCAGTGGTAGTTGTAAAAGTAGTAGTCCTCATAGTAGCCGTTATAGTCGTAGTAAAAATGGTAGCAGTCATCGTAGAAGTAATTGTAGAAGTAGTCATAGTTATAGTAGTCTCCGTAGTAGTAGTTGTAGTGATGATTGTTGTCGTAGTTGAAGTAGTATTCGTAGTGGTCTAAATAGTTGTGGTGGTAGTCCTTGTATTCATAGTAGTTGTAGAAGTCTTTGTAGTGGTAGTCATGGTAATACTCGCTATGCTCATAGTCATAGTAATTGTAGCAGTAGTAGTTGTCGTAGTAGTAGCCAGAGTGGTAGTCGTACTTGTCGTCGTAGTCATAGTAGTCCTAATCAACGTAGAGATAGTAATAGTGATACTCGTTGTACTTACAGTTGTAGTAAAAGTAGTTGTAGTAGTCGTCATAGTAATAGTCAGAGTGGTAGTTGTACTTGTAGTAGTCGTTGACATTGTAGTCGTAGCTGTAGGCGTAATAGTTGTAGTCCTAGTAGTCATAATCATTGTAGTGGTAGTTGTAGTGATACTCGTTGTACTCGTAGTCGTAGTAATTGTAGCAGCAGCAGCAGTAGTAGTAGTCAGAAGGGTAGTCATAGTAGTAGTAGTCCTAGAAGTCGTAATCATCATAGTTATAGTCGTAGTAGTCCTGTCTTTCCACTAACCTGTTTTGTCATGTGTGCAGACTTTCAGGGAAATGAGTACGACCTGAGTGACCTCAGTCTGGATAATAAGGCCTACATTCCCTTAGACACGTCAGCTCAGGCCAAATCTCAGAAGTTCTTCATCAATGTGTGTAAACCTCTGCCATTTGTCCAGGGCTGCCCAGGTAACTCACACGTAGACTATAAGTTGAAGTGTATTCTTTCTTCATGCCTTTGTTTCTCTAAGTTTTTACTACACATAAATGATGCACTGCATATTTTCATGGAAATACGAATATGCAGATTAGGCTCATTAAGGGTTCATGCTTGGGGGTGTGCAGTTATAGGAAAATAATTAACGACTGGGTGGTATGATGCAACCCGAGCTGTAGCACTATTACTGTTATTGCCCTGAGGTTGATTATTTTCCAATAACAGCACTTTCAGAAGTATTTTATTCCTTGTACCACAGCAATTTGCCCATTTTGACCCTTTTTTTTATTAATTAAAGAACAACACATTGTCTGTGTGTATAGTTACATTTAATTCTGTGGAACGGCTGTGAAACAAATTATTTCCTATTACCACTTCCCTTCCCTTCCCTTCCCTCGTTCTCTTATCCATATGGCAAAACAAACACTCTGAACAGTTTAGTTGAACTGTGTGTTTGTATATTAAGAAGGTAATAACATGTACTGTCTGATTTAAGAGGTCTTGACACCAAGAGTCTTTTGTTATTTGTAGTTGGAGTAATCGGAGCGTGCGGTCAGTTAAATGGCCGAGGTGTGAACCTGGGCTTTGTGCAGTCCAGCCTGCAAGCCGGCTCAGATGGCTCCATCAGCATCGTCTATCAGAACGGGGATAAGTGTGGCTCAGGAGGGCGTTACTCAACACGCGTGATCTTCCAGTGTGACGATAGCCCTGTAAGCACCATCAGCCTGTTTGATTTATCTGCTATTTTTCACCTTGTGTCTTATTATTCCATATATGGAATTTCCTACTACTTTTGAAAAAAGTTAGAAAATGGTTTGCTTCCATTTTTAATGTAATGTTTAATTTCTGCTCTTTTGCTATTTGAAGGGGTCACCGATTTTTGATCGTAAGGACGGCTGTGAATACGTCTTCATCTGGAGGACCTCGGAGGCTTGCCCTGTTAAGAGAGTACAAGGTACGATTTAAATACTAAATGATCCAAATGGCTTTAAAAATAGGTTACCAAACTACAGGTGTGCCTCCACTTTTCAGTCTCAATGTCTCATCAATTATATATTCTCATTTTCTCATATATTCTCATAGTGTTTTTTGGGCACTTGGCTTAGCATAACGGTTCCCGTGTGTGTGTGTTTTTGTGCTTGCATTTGCATTTGCGCATGCGTGTGCGCATGTGTTTGCTTTTTGGTCCTATCATAGACTGTGTTTTGTTCCTGCTCTAATTACATCACCTGTGTGCACAAGTCTACAAGGTCAGGAAGGTCACTCTGGTGCAGTTTATTATTTACAGCACTAGCCATTCTGTTATTGGCATGTTCAGTGCTGACTAGAGTTGCGCATGGGGTCTGTGAACAAAAAAGTTGCAGGAGCAGGCAGTGGTCACTCTCATGCACGTGGGAGTGGGCTGTCAGATATGGAACTCACAGGACAAAAAAGCCAGGTTAATTAACATGCGAGTGAACTGAGTGCTCATGTGGCTCTGCCTGATATCACAAGCAGGTATGACCAAAAATAATAATTAGGACTGTAGAAGCAGTCAGCAGTCAACTGTGGATTGGTCAGGAGAGTCTACAGGAGTGGGCGGGACAGGTCAGGAGAGTCTGAGCAAGTGGGCGGGATTGGTCAGGAGAGGCTGAGCAAGTGGGTGGGATTGGTCAAGAGAGTCTGAGCAAGTGGGTGGGATTGGTTAAGAGAGTCTGAGCAAGTGGGTGGGATTGGTCAAGAGAGTCTGAACAAGTGGGTGGGATTGGTCAGGAGAGTCTGAACAAGTGGGTGGGATTGGTCAGGAGAGTCTGAACAAGTGGGCGGAATTGGTTAGGAGAGTCTACAGGAGTGGGCAGGATTGGACAAGAGAGTCTGAGCAAGTGGGTGGGATTGGTCAGGAGAGTCTACAGGAGTGGGCAGGTTTGGACAAGAGAGTTTGAGCAGGTGGGTGGGATTGGTCAGGAGAGTCTGAGCAAGTGGTTAGGATTGGTAAGTAGAATCTGAGCAAGTGGGCAGGATTGGTCAAGAGAGTCTGAGCAAGTGGGTGGGATTGGTCAGGAGAGGCTGAGCAAGTGGGTGGGATTGGTCAGGAGAGTCTGCACACAAGGATGGGATGAATTCCTTCTGGAGTGGGTGGGATTGGGATTTAACAGTCTGGTCCTGTATGCACGTCTATTGCTGACACACATATCATCTTTATATGTGGGGGGGGGATACAATAGATAGAATAACTGAAATGTTCCTCTAAAAGAAATTTAGAGGTGGCAAATTTGGAGAACAGTACTTTTCAGAAAAGATTTCTGCAAATAAGAGCTAAAAAAGGTTTTAGACAGAAGTCCTTCGTCACCTGTGCAGTCTTCTGGAAACTGTGTACTATGCTCCAACTTTTACTACCTTTTATTTGTAAATAAATATATTGTCTTATTTTGTTCGATCAGGTGCAAACTGTAAGGTAAAGGACCCCAGGAGTGCGTATGAGTTTGACCTGACTCCACTGTCTGGGAAGGATTATGAGGTGAAGAGCTCGCAGTATGAATATCACGTTGCTGTATGCGGCCCTCTTAAGACGACAGTGTGTCCACATGGAGCTGAGAACATGGTCTCCTCCTGCCAAGTAGAGGGTACCATTCACAGGGTATCTGGTCAGTATGGTGTTTTTTGTTTGTTTGTTTAAATCAACCAAATTATGTCCCTTTAATGTGAATAGCGCCATGATTTGTGTTTTGTTTACCCTTTTCAGGACTGGCTAATCAAAACTTAACGCTTGATGATGGCATTATAATGATCAACTACACACACGGGGAAACCTGCCACACGATTTATGAGCGATCAACAGCCATTATGTTTTCCTGTGACCACAGCAAGAATCTGGTATGACTTTATCAATCTGTTCAGTTTTATGGGGCAAGTGTGGTACGTTTCTATTTTCTGAGTGTGTTTTCTCTGTATGATCACTGTAGGGGACGCCAGTGTTTATCAGAGAGACAGCAGACTGCACCTACTTGTTTGAATGGCAAACAGCTTTGGCCTGTCCTCCTTTTAAGACCACCAGCTGCTCCTACAAGTGAGAACGACTCGATTCATACTCTCACACAAGCTGTGCACACACACCAATGCTCACTTATTAGCTCATGCATACAGAATAGTTAGCATTTAGCACTCTCCAGTGCAGCATTCATGCGTTATCCTTTCATTCCCAATCTTAAAATTTGCTTGTAAACAGCTCTTTAAGTGAAGTGAAGTGAAACAATTAGCAATTCATACCTGAGTTTCTTTCCTCGTGAGAAAGGAAAAAGCTTCATTAATTTGTTTTACTTATTTCTTACAGCGTTCTTTTTCTTCCTTATTATTCTAAATACAACTTCTGAAACACTGATACCCATGAATATAAAACTAACACAAAAAGACACTAATACAGATACAAAAAGATACTAATTTTCCTTTACTTATCTGTCCTTTAACAAACATCATTCGTACTTTCTTAAGGAATTTTCTCTCAAGAACAAAACAAGAATATTGAAAATAAGTAATCCAGAGGTTCTTGTTAAAATTGATTACGTTTTATGAATACTCCTACCAGGATATAATACCCCAACACTTGGTTGCCTCTGCCATGAGATTTGCTTGTAGACAGACATACGAACAGGAAAAAGTGTGTTCTTGGTCTCACTACTGTCTCTGAATCGCATCTTTTTCAGTGATGGCAGTGGACACTCGTATGATCTGTCCTCCTTGGCTCTGCACAACAGAAACTGGGTGGTTCTGCCTCAGACTGGCAACAAAGACCAGCGCTACTACATCAACGTGTGCAAGTCTCTCGTACCTCAAAGCGGTGAGTCAAAGCTACGTCTAAACCTGATATCTTTATACGAGGTAATGAGCAGAAGTTAAGACTAGTCCAGAGTAACTCTAAACTAGAATATTTAAATTCAGGTTTAATCTGTGTTTAGAAACTAATCCTGTTGGGGCAAGAACTGACCCAAACAGGAGCCAGCAGTTCATTTTATACAATCATTTTTGCTCACCATTATTACTCACCATAGCTTACAATTATTAATGTCAGAGGGGAATATCTGAACCATAAACTACTTAAAATGCTAAATTTTCAAAAATCCCAACAACTCGCTCAGATGCTTTTGACCAATCCCACCCATTCGCTCAGATGCTTTTGACCAATCCCACCCATTCGCTCACATGCTTTTGACCAATCCCACCCATTTGCTCAGACCCTCTTAACTAATCCAACCCATTCATTCATATGCTCTTGACCAATCCCACCCATTCGCTCAGACCCTACTGACTAATCCCACCCATCCACTCAGATGTTCTTGACCAATTCCAGTTAAAATTCCATCTCATTGTTGCCTCAAAACAAGTCACACTTCATATAATCAGAAAAAGGAAGTATTTCTGTTTGTTCTTCAGTTGTGCCATAAAATAGTTTGTGATTATGCAATTTTTGAGAAATTGAACTTTTGTGCATAATCAGGAACCAGCTATGCTGTTAGCTCCACCCCCTGAAACCATTCGTTCCTGTTGATGCCAATTTTGTGCAGATACCCTAAACATACAACTGGAACATTTATTCCTGGACTGGAGGCCAACTGATAAAGCCCATTTTCAGTTTTCTGGCTCTAAATATTCTGGTACTTTGCGCAATAGAAGGCTTCTGATGTTTTATAGCTGTTGTGTGTGTATGTGTGTGTTTCAGGTTCATGGGGCTGCCCGAGCAGAGCTGCAGCTTGTCAGAAGAACGGTGATAAGTATGTGAGTCTGGGAGAAGCTCAATCCGAGCCACAGTGGGAGGGAAACACGCTGGTGCTGAAGTACACGGACGGTGCAACCTGCCCGGGAGGAGACCGCAAACGATCCACCATCATCCGCTTTAAATGC
Organism: Pangasianodon hypophthalmus; assembly: GCF_027358585.1. Taxonomy (NCBI): domain Eukaryota; kingdom Metazoa; phylum Chordata; class Actinopteri; order Siluriformes; family Pangasiidae; genus Pangasianodon; species Pangasianodon hypophthalmus. The sequence continues at coordinate 16,973,583 of NC_069728.1, forward strand.
GATCACAACAAAGTGGTGAGGCAATATTGTGCAGCGCACACACGCAGAATTGAACTGAATTTCTCTCAGAAACGAATCACGGTTTTAATATGATTATTTCAGACGCATTTTCTCTACACTGCTCACTCGGATTTGCTACCAATTTAAAATACACATAAAAACACTATTTTCTTAATATTGTCTGATTGTTTATAGGACAATAGCTTTTATGAATAATGTTTTCAGCAGCCATAAATTATAGAATTACATGCTTAAATCAGTTTTGCTCCAGGTCCCTTCTGAAACAGAACTAGTGTATTAATGATCAAATTTGTGTGGCAGAGGTACATTTAACAGTACGCTTCGGTGCTGACTCAATGTGGTTAATCATGCAATCAAAGGTTCAGTGAAGTGTTGCTTCCCCTAGATGAATGATTCTCCAGTAAATAGCCAAAATATTATTGTGAACACAATGAAATAATGAGCCTAATGTTTGAGCAGGCTGGTTCATATCAGTTTAAAAAAGTGTACTGAGAGGTCTGTGGAATTTATTAGACTGTTAAAGGGGCCCTAGCTGCAAAGATTTTAAGAACCCCAGCATTAGACAGCAGCCTATATCCCCTGTGCAAGAGTATTTCAAGACCAGTCCTGGAGTTTCACAGCTCCTGCAGAGTGTCGGCTGCTCCAACCACACCTAGTGCAGCTCCTGAACTAATTTTCAAGCTCTCTGTAAGTTGGATCAGGTGGTTTTGGATCAGGGACGGTTTGAATGTGCAGGACAGTTAGTCTCTAAGCGTGGAGACCCTGTGGTGTATGCCAAGGACTTGTTAAAAGAGATAAACCTGTTATTAGCTAAATGTTGAAATGAGAATTGTGTGTGATGTGCTTTTAACGTGTGTGTGTGTGTGTGTGTGTGGCTGGCTGCAGGACTCGAAGCCCACTCTGATCACTGCACTAGAGGACTGTGTGTACAGCTTTGTGTGGTTTACAGCAGCAGCGTGTCCTCTTAACAGCACAGAACATGGAGACTGCAAGGTCACTAATCCACTCACAGGTGAGTCCTACAGCAAGATCACCATCCTCTTACAATCGCATTATTCAGAAGTTCTCTTTAAAGTTAACACACATCTGCTGGGTCCCAACATAGCTAGACTTCCGTCCCCTTTACACACTTATTGAAGTGAGAAATGTAAGCCTCGGGTTTGTTCATTAGGGAGCTAAATCGTCCATGCTCTTTCCCTCCACAGGGCATCTGTTTGACCTGAACTCACTCACTCAGGAAGGTGGATATACGGTGTACCACAGCATAGACGTGAGGAGGATGTATCGCCTCAATGTCTGTGGCCCCATGAAGAACACAGGCTGTGCTTCAGAAGCAGGTGATGCCCCAAAATCAACCTTCCATATTTGCCTGTTTTAGCAAAACTGTTAACTTGGTTCCCTGTTCAGCTCTGATGTCCTTGTCTGTACCTCAGGAGTGTGTATCAAAGACACTAAAACAGCTGTGAATGGAGGAATGTTTAGCAAGAAGCTGGTCTATAAGGACCAGGTGGTGGAGCTGACCTACGAAGGCGGAGACATCTGTGCAGCCAATTCGTCACTGAAACACAAGAGCATCATCAGCTTCATCTGCAAGTCTGAGGGAGGCGGCACCAGCAAGCCCGTGCTGGTCGGTTCAGACAAGGACACGTGCACTCACTTTTTTTCCTGGCACACACCGCTGGTCTGCGAACAACAGGTACTACAGGAGACAGTAGTAGTCTTAGCTGTATTAAATATTAACCCGTTTTTTCAGTATCAGATTAAACAGCATCTCCCGTGGCATTTGTTTTTTTTCTGTTGTCACGCCTTTGTGGTCAAACACCATTTGACGCTGTTATCTGTATAACATGTTTGATGTAAAATACACCTCAACCTCAAGGCCTGCTCGTTTCATTCAGCCCACAAAAAATAACATTGAATTGCCCCAGGAACCGTAATACCAGGAACCGTAATACCAGGAACCGTAATACCAGGAACCGTAATACCAGGAACATAATCGTCTACTTGCGCAAAAACTACCGCATTATAACGAAAACAGCACGTCTGCTTCTGGCTCGTCCACGATAATCACAATGAGCTATTTTACACCCGGTATCTGCAGGACCTCCTGAACATGAACGTTTATCATATTCGCTAAAACATTTGCAAAGCTCCTTTTAGTAAGCTGGAGAAAAGCGTCAGACTGTGTGCTTCATCATACAAAAACAACTAATGAAGGTAAGAAGTTACCTATTAAATATCTAAAATACAAACACTCAAGCTAATGACTGTATTGCATAACGTTGCTGCCTCGCTGTACTGCCGAATGTAAACAGTGTTACTGGAGACGTGAGATTTGTGCTATTTCAACGTGGAAATATGTCACAGCTCTGAGTGCAAGTAGCACATTCACTTCTGACCCATAGCATAGGGCCACTTGCATGCTATATGTGCCATAGTGCTGAAGCTACGCTGGTTAAAATGGATGCCTGTCTACTGCGTAGAAGTCAGACGTGCTTCTAAAAACAACTGTTCAGAAAAGCATAGTGGGATTCAGTGATCGAATCCAAATCCTGAAATGTTGAAAAATAGTGTTGAAAAAAGAAAGGTTGAAGATGGGAGACTAAGGACAAGTATATTCCTAACATTTTTAAGATTTCTTGTTTTTAAAAAACTTTATTAATGTTAGATATTTTCAGTATTTGGGAAAAAAACAAATATTGTTACAAAATAATAAAAGTTATCACCTAAAAGTGAAGAATAGTCATTCTTTCTTGCAGGATCATCCTATTTTGGAGTCTAGGTTATTGGTTAATGTATAAAATAGATAATATGTTAAAACTTAAAAGCCTTGGTTTATGGCTTTTTAAAAAAAGCTAACATGGTCCAGACACAATTTGAGTTCGACACCTCTGATTTAAAACTCACTGCCAAAGCAGAATACTTCTGGATTGAAAGTAAAACAAAATTATAAATAAAAATCCGCTTCAAGAAGTTCAGAACCCACAGTCAGTCATGTGCAGCACCTTTACGAAAAGCTGTATATTAAGACATGCATCATTTGCCAGTTGTTTTTCATTACTGCTGAAGAAATGAGCAAAGATTCCCCACAGTGTTGTCCGGTTTCTCATGTATAGTCAAGCGGTAAAGCTCCCTCTACGTCCTGATCTCTAAAGCTGTACATTTACAGGGTCTGATATTTGCTGATCTCTCACAAGTCTGGGTTTTATGAGGACAAGGTCGCCCGAGTTCCTTTTAAACGTCATGGACAGTGACTAATCTCAAGCTCTCTAGTATTCTAGTAATGAAACATGACTTTAGTTTAAAGCCAGAACTGGTTAAAAGAAGACATAATGCTGTTTAAAATTATGAAATTCCCTGGAGCTGCTCTTTAACCCCTTCAGACCCCTTCAGATAATATAATTATTGATCAGAGTAAAAAGTATTATTTCCATGTATAAAAGCTTTTTGCTAGTCATATGAAGATTGACTCTTATTGGTTACCTGGTACCTCCTACTAACCAATCAGTGTCCCTTTTCGTTCCATCTGTAATAGCCTTGTTAATATTTGAACCCGTATCCTTACTGCTAAATTGAAATTCTGCCGTATTATCTCTAAACTTGCTTCCTGTGGAATATGTAGCCTTGTGGTTTTAATGAATGTATGAGTTGTGTGCTGGAATATTTCAGATCTAACCAGTGCCTCCTTCCTGTGCGTATAAACCGTTTCACATGTAGATAATAAGTACAAAATACAGACGTCAGCACTTTCTGTGACCTTAGAGAGATGTTGTAAGTAAAGTGAAAATGTAGATTGTACATTAACCAGAATTCTTAAAGCATAATGGATCATACATCTGAACTTCATTGCATTCCGTGACACTGCTCGCTTTGTGTATGAAAACTCAGGACTCTTCAGTTATTATCTATAATCAGTAACGACTCGAGACTACTGCTGAAACCAGTCTGAGGTAACAGGTGCACCAACAGGGCCTCATCATCACCTGCAGTAGCTCTAGAATTAATGGCACCCTGGGTATTTAAAAAAAAAAAAAAGATTAATAAGAAATGTAACCTTTAATTGAAATCATTTTATACTAAGAACATAAAAACCCATATCAGATATAATTAATTTAGTTAATAAATGTCAATAAATAAATTTTTGTTAATAATTTTTAATTATTATTATATAAAAAGTGAAAATATTTACTTTACAATTTTCATTATTTATTATTTAGCTCACAAGATTTAGCTCACTTTGATATTATGAGTGTCTAATTTATTAATCAATCTGCACATTCGTGTCGTCTGTATTTAGGTGAGGTGTTCAGTTTGGAACAAAACCAGCCTGATAGACCTGAGTCCTCTGATTCACCTCAGCGGGTACTACACTGCCACGGACGAGGACACGGGCGAGAACGCAGACGAGAGCAAGGACACGTCTCGTGTCTTCTACATTAACATCTGCCAGCCTCTAAACCCCATTCCAGGTGTCAAGTGTCCTCCTGGAGCGGCAGTGTGCATGGACCCTCCTAAAGGAGACCCCATTGTGAGTTTATTCCGTTACATTTTACATCTATCTGTTTCCGATCACGTCATCCAGTTAATGTGAGGATCGTGGGGTGGATAGTGCTTGCTTTCGCGTTTTTCAGGTGCATCTGGGTTGCTGTGAGCAGCTTCTGCTGTAGTGTGAATGAACGTTCTGTTTTCTGGTTGTGAGAACTCTTGGTAAATACCCTTGTTTTTTTTTTGTTTTTTTGCCCTGAACAGGACATCGGACATGCCACGTCCCCTCCTAAGTATAACTCTGCCACTGATGAGGTAATGATCTCTCTCTTTTTTTTTTTTACTGTTTTCTCTCCTCTTTTATACCTTATATATTATTTTCTGATTTCACCAGGTGGAGATTGATTTCACCAGTACAACACCATGTGAAGCTGATCCCTCCATCAACTACACCTCCAGAATCATCTTCACCTGCCAGAAAGACACAGACCTGGTAAGTACTCCCAGCGTCGATAAGACTTTGAATCGACTCTTACCTGAACAGCCCTTGAGCTTTCTTTTCTGAATACAGGGATCTCCTGAGATGATGCGTCAGGTGGACTGCATGTATGTGTTCGAGTGGCCGACGCCTCTGGTGTGTCCGGAGACGGTCAGCGCGCAGGGCTGCAAGCTCCAAGTCTCCCAGCTGCAGTACACCTTTGACCTCTCGCGTCTGTCAGGAGACGTTCAGGTGGCTGTCCATGTTGTCTGTGTTCACAATCACATTGACATTTATTCTTATGGCAGGTGCTTTTATTTTTATATAAAACATTTTCTAGTTGAGCGAGGATGCACAACAGTGGCTCTCTGGCACTCGTAGGATTTGAACTTTTTAAAAAATATATATATAAAAAAAGGTTGAAACTCGAAACCTAGCCACTGAGCATGTGCCACTTTATCATTAGAAGGTTAATAATAGGACCTAAACTACAAGCTTGCAAAATAGATCAGTGACCTTCACACTAGCAAATGACAAGTCGCTTGTGACTCTTGTAGTTTGGCTCTTGTGGGCGTGGCCTGTCCAGCATTTTTCTAGTTCTGATGAAAAACAGTAGTAACTGTATATAACTTCTAAAGCAGATTAGTTAAACGAAAATTAAATAATGCACTAATCTGTGTAAAAATTGTTTTTTATTTTTGTTTACACTTTATATGCTAGTCTTCATACAAGCATCTGTTCTAGCTATGTTTGCTAACCAGAGGCAGCAACAATCTTTGCTATTTTTTTTATTATTTGGTGATTTATTTTTCTTCATTATGTCTCTATACGCATTAAATGAGAAGTCATAAATAACAGGATCAGATGAAACCACGGTTAGTAAAAAGGGAACTAATTGCAGGTAGGAACTAAAGTTGTTAGTGAGGAACTTTTTTCCTTCTCATATTATTAAGTTTATAAATATGCATCAAATTAAATTCCTTTTTTCCCCTAGACTTGTATCCCTGCATCATGTTTCTGTGCAATTTATTACTACAGTGGGTGTAATATAGAACAGTAATTAGTACTGTATTAATATGTGTCATACTAAATGTATTACAGTGAGAGAAGAAAAGCTCAGCATATGTGTGTTAAGGAATACATTTTTCTTTTATTATGCATTTTAACCTGTAGTCCCTGAGCTCCTTGTGTTGTGTTGTGTTGTGTAGGTTCCTGCTTCCTCTGGAACGTATAAGCTGAATGTATGTGGGTCTGTGACGGACAAGGCGTGTAAGAAGAGTCCGGTGTGTTTGGTCTCCGGGACTTCGGCATCCTCGTTTGGTCTGAGCCAAGCCATGAGTCTGAACTACAGCCGAGAGGAGCAGGCTGTCATCATGCAGTATGGAGGTGGAGACCCCTGTCCTTCAGGTCAGCCTCGTCATACATGACACTTTTCACTATGTGTGAGAGAAGATAGCCATGACAATGCAATAAATAATATATATCCAAACTTGTTTGGTTCCAAACTAAGAATTATGAATCTCAGGAGTACATCAAACTGTGATTTGAACATCCATAACCCAGTGACTAAAGCTCAAGGAGAAATGAAACCCCATTACAGTCATGTTTGGGATTTCTTTAGCAGAAAATCTTAGAAATAGATTTATAGAGATCTCACTTTCTCGTTGCAGTGACCACAGAGGGAGTTGTGTGCGTTTTTCCCTACTTGTTCATGAACAAGTCCTATTCTGAGTGCACAGAAGATGGCAGGGCTGATGGCAGGAAGTGGTGCTCCACTACAGCTAACTATGACAAAGACCACCAGTGGGGCTTCTGTTCTAATGGTAAGAGGTGGTGCTCTTACTTACTAGTGTTTGAAGTTCAATTTTTTTCCCTCATTCATCCCCTTCTTTCCTCAGAAACATTTTTTCAAGAGCACTTTAGGGGCCGGATCCCGAGTGTGTGTGTGATGGGTAAAAGAGAGGGACAGATCACTATTAATATTAAATATTCAGATTACAAATATAGTTGAAATTGATGACGATTCTTTAAAAAAAGGGGGATTTTATTGACTGTACATTTTCAAACCCATGTGGGTCCCTGGAGGACTAGTGGTTAGGCTACAGCGCTCTCACCTCTGTGGCCCGCATTCAATTCCCAGCCACTGGGGTTGCGTGCAACAGTGCGCTCTCAGTGCCGGTCCCAAGCCCGGATAAAATTTGGGGAGGGTTACATCAGGAAGGGCATCCGGCGTTAAAAACTGTGCCAAATCAAATACGCGGACCAATGATCTGCTGTGGCGACCCCTAATGGGAGCAGCCGAAAGAGGAACAACAACAACCTTTGCAAACCCGTGTGTACGCGTGATTGTGATGTGCCTGTGTTTTACTGTCAAATTGTTTCATAAGGTCAATAAGTGACCGCAACACAACCTAAATGCTGGCACAGCTGTTTAAATAGCTGAAAAGGCTGAATTGCAAACGCCTTTCTAGTGTGAGCTAGGTTGTGAAAGCCAGTATTCATGCTAAATGTAGTGCGCTTATGAAGGAAGTAGGGAACGTTTTTGGTTTAGTTTATTTAGTTGCTATAACATTTAATTGTGCACCTTCCCAGTCTATTTAAGAAATGAATCACCCATAAAATTGAGAAGTGTGCGTCCCGGTGTCCTTTTACAGGATGCATAAACTCACTAACACTTTAACTAGCTAACAAAAACATACAACGTATTTTACACTAATATTAACTACAGGTATGTAAATATGGAGATCCGAAGTGCACAGTAAAGTGTTAGAATAGCAGCATCTATCTTTACAAATGGTTCATAATGAGCAGTTAAACAAAAAAAAAAATCTTGCATCACAAATTGGGGCGGAGTTACAGGTAAAGCCAAACAGTTTTCAACCTGTAAAGGGCGCATGAAGCATGATTTGTTCACTGAAATAAATAAATATTTAAATTTTAAAAAATGTTATGTTTTTTAGCCTTTTTTTGTTGGAACTAAGACTTTGTATTCATAGAATACAGCAATGATCTTCTGTTAACTATAAAAAACGTTTCATCTTTCAGTGACCGCTAAGAGGCAGTCGACAGTCTTGTTCACGTGTGACCGTTCGGTGGGCCACGGCAATCCCCAGCTGCTCAGTGAGACGCAGTCTTGTTCCAGCACCTTCCAGTGGCGCACTAATGTCGTCTGTCCGCCGAAAAAGATGGAGTGCAAACTGGTGAGCCACCACCAAACCTACGACCTGCGCACTCTCTCCTCCCTCACCGAGCCGTGGAAGTTCAGCAGCACCGATAAGAGCGATGCGTAAGAAAATGCTTTTCTATACCTATATATATATATATTATAAGTGTAACAGCTTATATCATGTTTTGTTAGATGTATCATGTCATTATATTACATTTCTTAATGTGGTGTTTCCACCAAACAAAAGTTATTAGACAGCAGTAAAGGGCACAGAAGCAGCTACACTCCCTAGATTTTGTGAAATATGCAAATTGGAAACACCCCCAGCCCTATACATACCCCACCCCTTTTCTTTAATAAGACAGTCCTGCCTAGCCTGCATTTGCATACTGAAGCACGATTGGCTCTTATACTTTATGATGTACTAACGCTTGCATGTCCAGAGTTCATTTCTCTTCTCCTGTTTCTTGTAACAGTTTAATAATAATAATAATAATAATAATAATAATAACTCAAAATAAACTCAAGGTTGCTTCCACAGACTGAACACTTAAATCAGTTTCCCTCAAATGAATTGAAACATAAATATAATACTATAAATATTATAAAATAAAATATTATAGTGTTATGAATAATACTGTAAATATTATAAAATGCAATTGCAATTTCTGCTAATGTAGTTTTAAGGAAAGTTTCACTACGTGCCTATACCTAACCTCAACATTTCTATTGTTGGCTTTGGATGTGAAGTGCCAGTGCTGGTTAAAAAAAAGACACTGCCACTCTTGGACTGTGCAGATGCAGACCTGCGTTAAAATGTATTTCCCTTTGAATTTGAATTAATCAGTAATAAAACATGGAAACTAAAGGCACAAATGTCTAAGCTGGCTTTTGGACTCACATTGTTCTGCAGTTACTACATGAACCTGTGCCAGGAAATCCACGGAGGCCTGACTGATTGTCCAGAGGGAGCCGCCGTGTGTCGCAGGCGCTCCAGGGGAAAGACAGAGACCCTGGGACGAGTATTTACTCAGACCATGGGCTTAACTGGTCAGTGGCCTTTACAGTGCACTCAGACACAAACACGTCAGTTGTTTTGGGGGAAAAAGAGAAAAAAAAAAAAAACTAACCATGTCTTCTCATTCTCCAGATGGAAAGATACTGGTGAATTACACCATGGGGGATGCCGTGTGTGGGAATTCGAAACCAGCCAAAACCATCGTGCAGCTGTCATGCGGCAGCACTGTGGGTCGTCCGAAACTCCTGAAGTGAGTCCAGTGATATGGAAAGGATTAAACAAATGCTCCAGTGTTTTTTAAACCTATTCACTGCATATGTAGTGTAGTGTTTGTTTACTACAAACAAGAATTTCAGACGTCTACACTTTACCTGTAGCATTTACAATTTTTGACACCTTGCTACAAAGATACGGGAGACACCTGAAAACTTTACTTTTCTATTTTCTTTAACCAAATGTGAATAAAATTCCCTGGGCAAAAGTGCCAGTTCACTGAAGGGGAAAGGACATGGGTTGTTAAAGATGTGCATTTACCTCTAGTAGTGCTAACTTTCACATCATGTCAGTTTTATTTAGATGAACTTTGACCTGTTAATTCATGAATCCTGGATTTGTAAGCCAGTAGAAAACAAGAAGCTGGGACTGTGGGTTCTTAGGAAAGTAAAAAAAAAAAATGGAGTAGTTGCTTATTTTTAAGTAGTGGATATCGCTGTTTGCTTACTGTTGCAACTTTCCCACACTGGAGTAAAAAATAGTTATTTATTCCACGATATTTGCCCTTAGACTTCCATTATAAATGAGTTTGTCGGAGGATTATTGTCAGGATTATTGTCCATGGTAATCAGACATGCACTGCAAATGTAGTGGGTAGAGATTAGGTTAAAAACCATTGGTGTTTTCCTTTAATGCAAGGTTAATTAGGTGTGAGAATAGCTGCACTGCATTGTCTTTGGGTCTTACTGTTGATTTACTTACAGTTATAGTTTACTTACAGTTAAAGGATGCTTTATTACCAAGTGTTGGAGATTAACATTTTAAGCCAGACAGTGAAATTTTGACCTTTTAGCACATGTGTGACAGTGTGGGACAATGCTTCACATGGAGAAATATTGTTGCTGTAGGAAGTTCTGAAAACAGACTTTCCCGAACTGGAATCCACCTACCTCTACGTTCGTAGCTTAATCTATTTACGAAAATTATGCCATTAGTGACACTTCGAAAGTCAAAAAATTGTAAGTTTACAATAGACAATGTGGATGATGCTGATAAACAAAGTGAGAACACATCAGTCTCTGGCCCCGTTCATACCTGGCATTAACATGTTTCCTGGGAGATCTGCCCGTACGTGGTCAGCACTAAGTACAGGTGTGAACGGGGAAAGCATACGACCACATTACTTTTGTTGTGTCAACGCAAATGAGTCTCGGTGCGTCCAACAAAAAAAAATCTGTAATCATTGCGAGGGAGTGTAATCAAATATCATAAAATACATAATCATTGCGAGATTTTGACAATGTTTTTTGGAGATGTTTGGAAATCACGCTGAACAATACAGCTCTCCACCGCTAAGATAACAGATAAAGATGATGCTATAACAGCAGAGATGAAAGCAGATGCAGCTTGTATCTTCTTTCCGTGTCTCATCTCCGGTTTCGTTAGCAGACCACATGATTAAAATGTTTGAAACAGTCCGTAAAAGGTAGATAAATTAGGATTCGCGGGACGTTTCGAAATCCAAATGCACATGGTCACAGGAGACACATTTTAATGGCAGGCGTAAATGGCTATGTGTCCACTTGTGATTCGATCGATCGAGACAGATGTTAACACCACGCGTGAGCTGGCCTCTGTCTCATCCCCTGAGGTAAAAGTCACTCGCAGCGTTTAAACACGAGCCTCATCACGTCTCTTCACTCCACACCTCAGTGTGGAAATAATCACTGATTTATTCACTCACTTCTGTTCTGTCAGCTAAATGTCTTGCCGTCTTTTTATTAGGCATTTAAACATTTTAAAGCTTAATTGTTTAGGCACTATTCGCTGTTTTGATGATGATATGATGGGGCAGGAGCATCACAGACACTCGGACAGCCAGGTTAGGATTATATCCGTTATGACACGTAGCTATCCAACAACTTGATCAAAGCATGATATTCAGTGTGTGAGGAAATCACACTGAGCTAGCAATGTTTTAGACATCTTAAGGCAGACTGACTGTTTTCACCACCAAGTTTGTTGTGCCTGCTCCTTAGACCATACAATAGTTGCAGACATACTCCACGACAAAGTTATAAAATAGCCTAAATAAACATATTTCATGTCACTTAGGTGAAATATTTTTTATTGTTCTGTGAGGTGTCATTACAGTATAACCCAATTTTTTAATTTTTTATCATTTTTTCACCCACAGCAACATCCAGCAGGTCTTCCCAGAACATCTACTTTGTGAAGTGTTATAGGTTTTAGAGTGTTTTTGTGCTTTTAGGCCTTATGTTCGTGTGTGTGTGTGTGTGTGTGGTGTGTGTGCAGGGAGGATACGGCAGCCTGTGAGTTCTGGGTGGAGTGGGAGACTCGAGCAGCCTGTGCAGTGAAGCAACAAGGGGAGCAGGTGGAGATGGTGAACGGCACCATCAAAGTTCCACAGACGGGTGCCGTGTTCAGCCTGGGAGATC